>NC_058080.1:130314324-130555698 GCF_014858855.1 Bufo gargarizans | reverse complement strand
CAATTAACACTAATTAGGTCAATTGGCAACATGATTGGGTATAAAAAGAGCTTCTCAGAGTGGCAGTGTCCTCTCAGAAGCCAAGATGGGTAGAGGATCACCAATTCCCACAATGTTGCGCAGAAAGATAGTGGAGCAATATCAGAAAGGTGTTACCCAGCGAAAAATTGCTAAGACTTTGCATCTATCATCATCAACTGTGCATAACATCATCGAAGATACAGAGAATCTGGAACAATCTCTGTGCATAAGGGTCAAGGCCGTAAAACCATACTGGATGCCCGTGATCTCCGGGCCCTTAAACAACACTGCACCACAACAGGAATGCTACTGTAAGGAAATCACAGAATGGGCCTCAGGAATACTTCCAGAAACCATTGTCAGTGAACACAATTCACCGTGCCATCCACCATTGCCAGCTGAAACTCTACAGTGCAAAGAAGAAGACATTTCTAAGCAAGATCCACAAGCTCAGGCGTTTTCACTGGGCCAGGGATCATTTAAATGGAGTGTGGCAAATGGAAGACTGTTCTGTGGTCAGACGAGTCACGATTCGAAGTTCTTTTTGGAAATCTGGGACGCCATGTCATCCGGACCAAAGAGGACAAGGACAACCCAAGTTGTTATCAACGCTCAGTTCAGAAGCCTGCATCTCTGATGGTATAGGGTTGCATGAGTGCGTGTGGCATGGGCAGCTTGCATGTCTGGAAAGGCACCATCAATGCAGAAAAATATATTCAGGTTCTAGAATAACATATGCTCCCATCCAGACGTCATCTCTTTCAGGGAAGACCCTGAATTTTTCAACAAGATAATGCCAGACCACATTCTGCATCAATCACAACATCATGGCTGCGTAGGAGAAGGATCCGGGTACTGAAATGGCCAGTCTGCAGTCCAGATCTTTCACCTATAGAGAACATTTGGCGCATCATAAAGAGGAAGGTGCAACAAAGAAGGCCCAAGACGATTGAACAGTTAGAGGCCTGTATTAGACAAGAATGGGAGAGCATTCCTATTTCTAAACTTGAGAAACTGGTCTCCTCGGTCCCCAGACGTCTGTTGAGTGTTGTAAGAAGGGGAGATGCCACACAGTGGTGAAATGGCCTTGTCCCAACTTTTTGGGGATTTGTTGACACCATGAAATTCTGATTCAACATATTTTTCCCTTAAAATGGTACATTTTCTCAGTTTAAACTTTGTGATTTATGTTCTATTCTGAATAAAATATTAGAAGTTGGCACCTCCACATCATTGCATTCAGTTTTTATTCACGATTTGTATAGTGTCCCAACTTTTTTGGAATCCGGTTTGTAATTTAATCAGTTTCAATGAGGAGGTAAGTTCTAGACTTGACAGCGGCGAATCAATGGCTGTCGTATATCTGGACTTCTCCAAATCAATTTACACTGTACCACATAAAAGGTTAGTATATAAAATGAGAATGCTCGGACTGGGAG
Source organism: Bufo gargarizans (assembly GCF_014858855.1). Taxonomy (NCBI): domain Eukaryota; kingdom Metazoa; phylum Chordata; class Amphibia; order Anura; family Bufonidae; genus Bufo; species Bufo gargarizans. The sequence goes on along the minus strand of NC_058080.1, from coordinate 130,554,238 downwards.
AAAACGTCTGTATGTGGGTAAGTAACTGGCTCAGTGATAGAAAACAGAGGGTGGTCTTTTGAATGACAATTGGAAGTTTATTACTTTATGGTCACTATTTCCCAGGTGTCCCCCAACCTGCACGTCTGTTGTTCTAACAGGTCTATTGGTTAATACTAAGTCCAGTATGGCCGTCCCTCTAGTTGGGAAAGGTAATTTTCTTTGGGTATTGCCAAGAACCTGTTTCCTTTATGAGATTTAGTTTCCCAGTCTATATCTGGGTAGTTGAAGTCCCCCATATTAACGACCTTATTATGATTTGCCGCCTCGTCTATTTTGTTTAGAAGTAGAAACTCCTAGTCTGAATGTGCCTTTATTTCCATCCACAGGCAGCATTCTGGTGCACATTTGAAGCACATTTGAGGCCTGGGCTATATCAGTCAGTCTTGAGTGGGGCTCAGAGCTCTCTCCCTCCTCCCACTGTATGCATTGTCACATTCTGGAGGTTAGTGGGAGATTGCTCTCCTGTAATTTGCCCACTGGCTCCTGGTATTGCCCATACGGCCCAGGTAGGTTTAGCGTTAGGTCCCGAGCTACTTGAGAAACCTTGGCGCGGTGCCCGGGCTCAGACATGTCCTCCAAGTAGGATATGTTGGCTAATCTCTCAATTCTTTCTTCTTCCTATAACAGTTCTTGAGCCACTTGTTAATCTCCCACTGACTTTCTTGTGTGGCTCATGGTACAGGCAGTTTTCGGAAAACACTACCTTTGAGGTCCTTGCCCTAATCTTGTGACCTAAATCCCTAAAATCATTTTTAAGGATGCTCAGACTTTCTCTAACTTTGTCATTGGTTCCGATATGGACCATGACCGCTGGATCTTCTCCAGCCCCTCCCAGTAATCTGTCAACCCGATCCGCGATGTGTCAAACTCGAGCGCCAGGAAGACAGCACACTGTTCGGCGATCACGGTCTTTGTGACAGATCGCCCTATCTGTACCCCTAATAATTGAATCTCCCACTACCAGCACCTGTCTGCCCTGCTCTCCTGGACCCCTGCTTACTGGAACCGACATCCCCCTCATCTGCCAACCATGCAAACTTGTTGGGGTGTGTCAGATTAGGGCTGGCCTCCCTGGCACTCTACCCTGCTTTCTAACTGTTACTCCTCGCTAGCACCCTCCCCACAGAGTGCTTGTTCAGTGAGCAGCAAACTCTTTTCCAAATTATCGTTTTCCCAGTGTTGAAATTCGCTCGGTTAGATACACGATTTGTGATTCCAAATAGGCAATTTGCTAATATTTTGAACAAATATATGTACCAATACAGTGCAGTGATAAGAATCTAAGTTATTGTAGTCCCAGAATCTGACGTCACGTAATCTAAAGTGACACATTTAATACAAACACATGAACGCTCACAATCTCGCGTTATTTGCCTGATTGTATAAATGCAGATCTCACACCAGACTGCTTTTTGTTCCTCTGGATTCAAAGGCTGAAAAAACTGCATTTAAGTCCTTCTTAAAACCTCCTCCAAAAACTCTGTGTGAACCTACCCTTTGCCACCACAATTTTGCGGAACAGATGCAGACCTATTCTTTTCAATGTGGCCGCAAAAGATGCAGTTTGTCCGCATCCGTACTTCCGTTCCTTGGCCACACAAAAAGATAGAAAACGTCCTATTCCTGTCTGCAATGGTGGACAAGAATAGGCATTTCTATCATAGGGCTGGCCGTTTTGTTCCGCAAAATACGGAACGCACATGGTCGGTGTCCATGTTTTGCGGACCCCCCAATTTGCGGACTGCAAAACAGATATGGTCGTCTGAATGAGCCCTAAGGCCAATATCACACACATACTGTATATATACACACTGGATACACACTACACACATATACTACACACACATACAGTACATACACACATACAGTATATATACTAAACTACACACATATAGTACATAAACTGTATGTGTGTAATGTATATCCAGTGTATATACTACACATACAGTATATATACACACTACACACATATAGTACATATACTGGATGCACACTACACATATACAGTATATATACACTACACATACAGTACATACACTGGATAAACACTACACACATACAGTTTATATACTACACATACAGTACATACACTGGACACACACTACACACATATACAGTATATATACTACACACATACAGTATATATACACTACACACATACAGTACATACACTGGATACACACATACAGTATATATACACTACACATACAGTACATACACTGGATACACACTACACACATACACAGTATATATACACTACACACATACAGTACATACACACTACACATATACAGTATATATACTACACACATATACACAAAATCTAGAGAGGACCCTGTCCGGGAAGGGTTTCTAATATATCAAACAATTCTGCCTATACGGCTACTAACCACTCTTCTCCCAGACACTAAAATTTAGCTTTTACTTCTTTATTAAAACAAGTGAAAAAGGTAACCACACGTGAGCTAACTGAAAGCTTAAAACTAGCTATACCCCACAAAGTGCTCTTCATGACTGGTATACAGCGTAGAAGCGCAGGCGGGGTGCACTGCCTTTCTCCGATCCCTGCTATATTAGCTGGGGTATTGCACTGTGCCTAATTACTAATAACCCCCCACGATTGAGGCGTAAGTGGTGGAGCAAAGCCTGTTCGCACTGACTGTTCGACACTACGCGCACAGAGTACAGTCTAGCACCGGTGAAATACAGCAATTAAAACCTAAATTCCGCCCCCCAACATGTTTCGCCAGCTAATCTGGCTTCATCAGGGGTAGTGGGCAGACTTGAATGGCAAACGCTGGTATAAGAAATGTATAGGCTACCTTCTCACTGACTGTGGAGATAGGAGGCAATCCAACCTAGGTATATAGGTGCCTACTTAGAGTGCCCTATAGGGATAAGGATTATAGCTGTGATGGGCTCCCTCGTCACACGCAATTGGGAGTTGCCTTATGACCCGCTGCGCAGTGGGCTTCGGCTCCTGGACTTACCTTCTGTACGCGCCGATAGCCCCCACTGCGTTTGTGTCGGAACTTAGTAGTCTGGAGCCGGCAAAAGATGATACTGCGGCTGCGCCTACACTTAGTCTTTTCTTCGGTTCCTGTGGCGCACTGCGCCTGCGCTTGGCCTTCATCTCTGCAACAGGGTACTGTAGCCACTACGCCTGCGCTGTGCACACTATTCATACAGGCACTGTGCCCAATTTGCTAATGCATGAATCTAACTTGTCATCTGCTTCTTTATATGCTGCACTTGTTTTACCTGGGTTGTTAGTCAACTGGTTTGATAATACTGTAAGATCTGATATTGTATATTATATACCATGCATTTAGTAGTAACATAGGGTTGGGTTCTCCAACATCATTTATTATCTATAGCCGTCAGCTAGTCGATCTAGTATACTGACTTATGGCACTACATTCGTTTCTCATGTATATAGCAACCGTTATGATGATCTATAATATATATATTATTTGTTTCTCATATACATAGTTGCCATTATTCGAAGACCTTACCCCAACTCGACCACTGTAAACACCTATTGAGGCGCCTGCCTTATCGTTACTTGAAAAATTAGTCCAGCGTTTTAATATGCTCACTATATATTGTTTTAACAACTAAAAATTATAACGTACAGGTTTACATGGTATAAAAATGATGAATATGTAAAGCCTTCCCGGGTTAAGGATGTTAACCTTTTTGCCAGGAAATTAGCCTTACATAAAATACATAAGCAGCAGGAGAGAGACTGTCGAGTGCTAAAAGAAAAAGAAACAGCCGCCATAGAGATTCTGGAATCTCTGGACGGTAACAATCAAACTAAGGCGACTTTCACACTTGCGGCAGGACGGATCCGACAGGCTGTTCACCATGTCGGATCCGTCCTGCGGCTATTTCGCCGTGCCGCCGGACCGCCGCTCCGTCCCCATTGACTATAATGGGGACGGTGCACAGAGAAAGCCCGCCGGACTAAAATTACTGCATGTCAGGCTTTTTAGTCCGGCGGCTTTCTACGTGCACCGCCGCAGGACGGATCCGACATGGTGAACAGCCTGTCGGATCCGTCCTGCCGCAAGTGTGAAAGTCGCCTTAGTTTGATTGTTACCGTCCAGAGATTCCAGAATCTCTATGGCGGCTGTTTCTTTTTCTTTTAGAACTCGACAGTCTCTCTCCTGCTGCTTATGTATTTTATGTAAGGCTAATTTCCTGGCAAAAAGGTTAACATCCTTAACCCGGGAAGGCTTTACATATTCATCATTTTTATACCATGTAAACCTGTACGTTATACTTTTCAGTTGTCAGAACAATATATAGTGAGCATATTAAAACGCTGGACTAATAGATAATTTTCAAGTAACGATAAGGCAGGCGCCTCAGTAGGTGTTTACAGTGGTCGAGTTGGGGTAAGGTCTTCAAATAATGGCAACTATGTATATGAGAAACAAATAATAGATATATATATTATAGATCATCATAATGGTTTCTATATACATAAGAAACAAATGTAGTGCCAGAAATCATAATGGTTGCTATATACCGTATTTCTCGCCCTATAAGACGCACCCCCCCCCCCCAAAAAAGTGGGGGGAAAATAGCAGTGCATCTTATGGGGCGAATGATGCGGCCAACGGGTGTATCGGCTGAGAGGGAGGAGGGGCTGGGGGCCGGCATCTGGTTCTGTAATGGCGGGCCCCGCTCACTGTAGTATAATCATATCTAACCTGTAGGTATTGGTAAACTATTCAAATCATGTGAAATCCAGCGCTGTACTACTTACTACTAACTTCGTAGCAGTCAGGAGGCCGGGCGGCAGCGTAACTCACTTCCTCACGTGCCTGCTCTGCCCACTTCTTTGAATGAAGCAGGCGGCGCCCGCCCGGCCTCCTGGCTGCTACAAAGTTAGAAGTAAGTAGTACATTTCACATGATTTGAATAGTTTAACAATACCTACAGGTTAGATATGATTATACTACCGGGCCTCGCTGCCAACACAGAACCAGATGCCGGCCCCCATTCACTACACAGGGACACTGTTATGGGGGGGGGATCTGTGGATGACACATTCGATAAGATGCTATATATGTGTCATCCACAGATGCCCCCCATAGCAGTGCCATCCACAGATGCCCCCATAACAGTGCTATCCACAGATGCCCCCATAACAGTGCCATCCACAGATGCCCCCATAACAGTGTCATCCACAGATGCCCCCATAACAGTGTCATCCACAGATGCCCCCATAACAGTGCCATCCACAGATGCCCCCCATAACAGTGCCATCCACAGATGCCCCCCATAACAGTGCCATCCACAGATGCCCCCCATAACAGTGCCATCCACAGATGCCCCCCATAACAGTGCCATCCACAGATGCCCCCCATAACAGTGCCATCCACAGACGCCCCCATAACAGTGCCATCCACAGACGCCCCCATAACAGTGCCATCCACAGACGCCCCCATAACAGTGCCATCCACAGACACCCCCATAACAGTGCCATCCACAGACGCCCCCATAACAGTGTCATCCACAGATGCCCCATAACAGTGCCATCCACAGACGCCCCCATAACAGTGCCATCCACAGACGCCCCCATAACAGTGCCATCCACAGATGCCCCCATAACAGTGCCATCCACAGATGCCCACATAACAGTGCCATCCACAGATGCCCCCCATAACAGTGCCATCCACAGATGCCCCCCATAACAGTGTCATCCACAGATGCCCCATAACAGTGCCATCCACAGATGCCCCCATAACAGTGCCATCCACAGATGCCCCCATAACAGTGCCATCCACAGACCACCATTAGTTCAAAACCCACCAAAAGCACACCTTTTGGTTCAAAATATTATTTTTTCTTATTTTCCTCCTTTAAAAACCTAGGTGCGTCTTATAGGGCGAAAAATATGGTATATACTACACATACAGTACATACTCTGGACACACACTGCACACATACAGTATATATACTACTACACACACATACAGTACATATACTGGACACACTGCACACATACAGTATATATACTACTACACACACATATAGTACATACACTACATACATTATATACACTACACATACAGTACATATACTGGACACAAACTGCACACATACAGTATATATACTACTACACACACATACAGTACATACACTACATACATTATATATACACTACACATACAGTACATATACTGGACACAAACTGCACACATACAGTATATATACTACTACACACACATACAGTACATACACTACATACATTATATATACACTACACATACAGTACATATACTGGACACAAACTGCACACATACAGTATATATACTACTACACACACATACAGTACATACACTACATACATTATATACACTACACATACAGTACATATACTGGACACAAACTACACACATATACACACGTTCATATACACACAGACCACTAGGCGGATTTTTTTTATTAAATCTTTGTTTTTTTACGGGGGCTAAAATATTCGGGCCAGATGTTAGTTATAGGTCTACGATATAATAATGTGACATCTACATAAACAGCACTTTGGTTTCTGGGGTCTCTATCATATGGCAGCACCCTCTAGACATGGCATTTCTCGGGCACTTTCCTCCATATCCTAGACCAGTGATGGAGAACCTTTAGAGGCTGAGTGCCCAAACTGCAACCCAAAACTCATGTATGGCAAATGTAACCTGAACACTACCATCCCATAGAGTATAGCTTCCATCTACTTATCACTTCAGTGCGCTGCTGTGCTGTTCATAGTGCGGGTGCCCACAGAGAGGGTGCTGCCTCTGGCACCTGTGCCATAGCTTCGCCACCACTGGTCTAGGTGGTAAATGAATAGCCCCCATGATGCCAGGAGAAGCCTTGCTCTGACTGGTCTGACACACTCTACCACTCAGCACTGGATACATTGTATCTATATTCTATAAGAACATTCCCTAAAGACCCCCCCATGGTTACAGGGAGCCCCCAAGTAGCTTCCTACAAGTCCCATCACCTTAATCAGAAGCTCTAGAGCTCGCTGAGACTTGTAGTTCCACAGCACAACCATGCATTGCTACCCCAGTACCTGCGAGATCCAGCTGCTCCTGAGTGGGTACAGCTACCAAACAGCACCGCCGTCCGGACCACACCACAACATCACCGCCTCTACTATACCGGAGCTGGGACTGGGCGGGGTCTACACGGATAAACGCTGATGAATCGCCATGACAACCAGCTGTGCGTCCCAGGGTTTAGCACATGGTGGGCGGGGACTCCTCGCCCCGGGCGGTGCTGAGATTGCGGCAGGCGTGGCCTAATCCGTTCATCACTTGCTAGTCTAGACTCTAGATCACCGTGCCAGTGAATAGCGTGGTAGCTGCTGACATGGCAACTGTGATGGGCACACCCGTCTACACCTGAGCTGCCACCCACAGCCTGATGGAAAGTTATAAGATTACACTGACTTTAATCTGGATACAGAGAGAGGAGATAGTTGGATACATAGATATCAGACAGGAGAAACATAGATGGTTAATAGACATTAGAGGAGGAGAGTTATCAGAACTGGCTTAGTTACCCATAGCAACCAATCAGATTCCACCTTTCATATTTCAGAGCTCCATTGGAAAATGAAAGGTGGAATCTGATTGGTTGCTATGGGGCAACTAAGCCAGTTCTACTTTACACCAGTTCTGATAAGTCTCCCCCAGTATGTTAGAGAGACAGACCTGTCTGCTTTGTCTCATTAACCAGCCAGAGAGGATTGGCAGTAGCAGGTCACCCAGCGCAATGCAGAAGCTAAATACAAATCAGCCAAAACATTTGTTAAACCCCACAAAGCTTCATTTCTGATGAGCAGTAAATAGACAAGGCTTTCTGATCATTTTCTCCAGATGGACCATCTGCTATGACTGTTGCAGATGTCTCCTCCTGATCTAGTCTGTAGTAAGTGGGGACACATACCTGTCACCCCCGCTCTCTTAGATCAGCAGGTCACACACGTCTACTTATTTAAACTTGGCGATCCCACCTTCACTTTAGCAAGGCTCCATTATTGTGAAGTTGTAAATTATTATATATATTTTCTACTTTTGTTATCTGACTGCAGATTGTCCTGACCTGTATCTGTGTACCTGTACTGCCTGCCCTAACCAGTACCCGTCTACCTGTACTGCCTGCCCTAACCAGTATCTGTGTACCTGTACTGCCTGCCCTAACCAGTATCTGTGTACCTGTACTGCCTGCCCTAACCAGTATCCGTCTACCTGTACTGCCTGCCCTAACCAGTATCTGTGTACCTGTATTGCCTGCCCTAACCAGTATCTGTGTACCTGTATTGCCTGCCCTGACCTGTATCTTTGTACCTGTACTGCCTTCCCTAACCTGTATCTGTGTACCTGTACTGCCTGTCCTGTATCTCTGTACCTGTACTGCCTTTCCTAACCTGTATCTGTGTATCTGTACTACCTGCCCTGACTTATATCTCTGTACCTGTACTGCCTGCCCTGACCTGTATCTGTGTACCTGTACTGCCTGTCCTGATCTGTATCTGTGTACCTGTACCGCCTGCCCTAACCAGTATCTGTGTACCTGTACTGCCTGCCCTAATCAGTATCTGTGTACCAGTACTGCCTGCCCTGACCTGTATCTGTGTACCAGTACTGCCTGCCCTGACCTGTATCTGTGTACCTGTACTGCCTCCCCTGACCTGTATTTTTGTACCTGTACTGCCTTCCCTAACCTGTATCTGTGTACCTGTACTGCCTGCCCTGACTTATATCTCTGTACCTGTACTTCTTGCCCTGACTTATATCTCTGTACCTGTACTGCCTGCCCTGACCTTTATCTCTGTACCTGTACTGCCTGCCCTGACTTATATCTGTGTACCTGTACTGACTGCCCTGACCTGTATCTGTATACCTGTACTGCCTTCCCTAACCTGTGTCTGTATACCTGTACTGACTGTGTAAAGACCCAGAGTGGCATTACCACCTCTTTTGGGCCCCCCAATACCTTTGTTGGTGCATCATGTGTCATCTCTTATATTTATTGCCATTTCCTGCAATGTGTGTATGCATTCCTCATAAACTACTGTTAACATGCAATGTGCCTGGTTCACCAGCAGGTGGCGGCAATCTGTGCAGAGCTTACTTTCCCTGGAGAGGAACCCTCTAGTTCCTTCCAGCCCTATCTAGAGAGGGAGGAGTTAGTTAGAGGTCAGTCTAACTTACCCTTCCTAAGGGGAGGCTGTGTGTCGACCAGTAGCGCACTGCCTGCTCTACTGGGCCCGCAGGCCCTGCCTGTGAAGTCTACATGGTTGCATATCCCCTCCTGGGCTTGCATTGCTTATATCTATACTAAGTGAGCTTGAAGCCAGGAAAAGGTTCCTAGGACTAAAGATAAAGATACAGTAAGAGACAAACTACAGACAGCTAAATTCCAGCAGAAGAGGAAAAGTTTCTGTTTAGTCCAGTCAGCATAGCAGAGCTGAAAAAGCTACAGCATAGCAGGCTTGAGATTGTTGCAGAAGTGGTTTTGCGTGCCAGAAGTTAAGCCAATACCTGCTGATGACCAACATAAAGTCTGGAAACTGTTTGGATTACCGTTTATTCAAGTAAAGCTGTGTTCAACGGTCATACAAAGTCTGGACTCCATTTATTCTACTTACTTATCACCCAAGTTCAACTTACTTATCACCCCTTTTTGCACTGCTTCGGACAACACCACGTCTGGGATCCAAGGATATTCAGATAGGAGCACCGTGACACGTGCATACAACACCTTCAGAGAGATTATAGTCCACTCTACACCACTCTGGTAATCCTACATCTGGGTACCAACACTACCATCTATAAAGGGGACTCCATGCAACTGGCATCACGACTACTTGCTCTGTAGGAGGGACATATATTGTAAAAACCTCCTAAGGGGCAAGGGAACCCCCAGACGCCTGCGAGTAGTCCGCTGCACCTGCCCTGACTTATATCTCTGTACCTATACTGCCTGCCCTGACCTGTATCTGTATACCTTTACTTCCTGCCCTGACCTGTATCTGTATACCTGTACTTCCTGCCCTGACCTGTATCTGTATACCTGTACTTCCTGCCCTGTATCTGTATACCTGTACTTCCTGCCATGTCCTGTATCTGTATACCTGTACCCTAAGGCTACTTTCATATTAGCCTTTTCAATTCTGCTATTGAGATCCGTCATTATTATAAAATAATATTTAAGTATTTCTATTTTTTTTAATTCTTGGAGAACCCCTTTAAGGGGTTAATGTATTACACGGTGCACATAGGGATCTGAGTAATGTAGGAGTCGGGTTTACATGTACATGGACACTTCCTATTTACAGGTTTGGGACTTTTTTTTAGGTCACCTGTTAATAAACTGAAGATCAGAAACCCCCTTTTGACTGGAAGGGATTCCTAATACCTGGAAACCCCCTCGTTTAGTGGCTCCGGATAAATACCTATGTAGGAAGCCTTTCTGCTGCCTGAGGCAAAAACTGAAATGGCGCCTAACTTTCTGAACCCAACCCCTTTGCCACAATGAATGTGCTCATTGCCCATGGCCCTTCCGCTTCCCTCCTCTTGCCCCTACCTGGTGCGATCGCCTCACCTGGCCTCATTGGTGGTGCACCCCTGCATGTAGGGCGCTCCATATAATAGTCCATAGAGACTGACAGTATGTTGCCATCTCTGACATGGTCACCAAAGCAACTTATAACCCCCTTTTAAAAAAAAACTATTTAGACTGTATTCACATCAGCCTTGGAGGCTCCACAATGCAGAACATAATAGCGCAGCATGCCGCGCACTATAGGGTCCAGTAAAATGATGGACAGTGTTTTTTTTATTATAGTCGGAGAGTTCTTCGGTGCTGTTGGTGGATCCAGCTTTGGCTTGCATTCTGCTTTTCTGTTTCGGTGATGGAATACCTGATGCCTTGTATTGCAGTATTAATGCAACAAGTGGGTCATAGTTTTTGCCCTTGCATATGGCCACCGCCGTGGTCTGGGACTGCACTCTGCTGTGCCTGTGTCCAGTGCTGTAAAGAGCAGGATGTCATTTTTTTTACTTCTTGATTTTTGCGCTGCTTTATATGTGAAATTTTCACTCTTGTTTCTTCAAGGCACACCCTGGTTTAGGGCGTCTCCTGTCTGATGGTGATTTGGGGTCCCCATGGTTTCAGTGGGTTATGGTGATGCAAGCCAGGGATCCCATATAGAGACACACATCATAATATGGCGGCAATGCAGGTCCTATAATGAAATAGAATAATGGAAATAAGAACACAGATGCGAACCTAGCCTGAGGCTATTTTCACTCCTGCGGCATGAATTCCGGTAGGCTGTTCCAGCAGAGAGCAGCCTCCCGGAATTCTCCAGATCCAAACGGAAATCCCAGAAGCCCCATTAAGTATATGCAGAGAATCGCTGCAGATACTGGAAAACCACTTAACTCGGCTTTAGTTCCGACTGGTACCTTGGAACCGAAGCTAAATTTGGTTTCAAGTTTTAAAGTGGTTTTCCACATTGGGGTCCATTCACATGTCCGCAAAATGGGTCCACATCCGTTCTGCAATTTTGCGGAATGGGTGCGGACCCATTCATTTTCAATGGGGCCTACAAAAGATGTGGACAGCACACCATGTGCTGTCCGCATCCGCACTTCCGTTCCGCGGCCCCGCAAAAAAATAGAATATGTCCTTTTCTTGTCCGCAGCCACAGATGAGAAAAGGCATTCCTATTATAATACCGCCATTTGCGGTCCGCAAAATGCGAAATGCACATGGCCGGTGTCCCTGTTTTGTGGATCCGCAATTTGTAGACCGCAAAACAGTTGCGGACATGTGAATGGACCCTAACAATCAATTGCTGAAGTTATTTAATGAAGTCACGCGCGACTTCGCGATTAACTCACTTAGGCTTATTGGAGCCCATATATTTTAATACGGAGACGGATGTCCGTACAGTATTAATCCGAAGTTTTGAGCGAAGCAACTTTGGATGTAGCCTCCAAAGATCGCTTCGCTCATTACTAGTCATCAGTGTTTAAGTCTCAGAAAAAACTTTTAAAGAGATTGAAAATGGGCTTTTGAAACCAGCCAAATATTTTATTAGGAAATTTTGAGCGTTAAAGGCGTTATCCCATGATTAATGTAAAATACGATCATCAGACAACATATACAGTAGTGCATGGCTATCTTTTTCTAATAAAGCTAGAACTAGTTATGAACCTCACTTAGATCCATTGAGCTCCCCATTCATTTCCCAAATTGCTCTTTTCAAGCTGACAGCTCGGGGGGGGGGGGGCATTTCTTAGTGAGCATGTCCTTTCTGCTGCAGATCTCTCTCTCTCAATCTCTGTAACTGTCACAGCTTCAAACAGTAGATGTGGCTGGTGGCAGGTGACGGATGGAACTAAGCAGGGGAGTCCCCCAGTGCTGCTACTGAGGTGAGCCAGAATCCTACTCCACACTGATGAGGGGCAACACCCCGAAACAGCTGTCTGTGGATGGATAACTGGCTTAGGTCTTCCCCGTCACATCCTTAAAGCTTGTAAACGAGCGGGATCTTGACATAGGGGTCTTGACATGATCTCTGTAATGGGGACACCCCTTTGCTCGGTTTTCCTTACTTTGACGGATATCTGGCTTTCACTGTGTTGAAGACCCATAACTGGAGCTCCATGGTTATTTTGCATGCTACTGACGTGAAGAGAGAAATAATGAAAATAATGAACAACAGGTGGCGCTATACATACACATTTTACTTAAAGAAGCACTCCCACAATTTTTTTTTATTTTTTGACCTGCTAGAAAGGTACATGATGTAACTGTATTTGTGAGTTATAACCTCCCTTCTGATTCTCTTCTGTATCATGTGACCAACACTCTGACTTTCCAAATAGCACAGCATCTTATGTGTGGACAGGAAGTCAGTTTCTCTGTGTATTTCTATAGGAGCCTCAATGTCAGTCTCATAGGTATGGATAGAGAAGTAACTGACTTCCTGTCATGTGTCAGTTGGACACCAGAGTGCTGGTCACATGACACATCTGAGAATCAGAAGAGAGGTTATAACTCTCAAGTACAGTCTTTGGTAAGAAGATTACTTTTACTACAATTTACATCATGCACCTTTCTAACAAGTAAGAGAATATTTTTTTTGTGGGAGCGCTATTTTAATATATCATGTCTATATCATGTCAATACAAAATGTTTAATTAAATGCAATTACGAAAGTATTAAGATCCAGGTGCTGAAATTATTAGAGGTGGGTTCCATATTCAGGTCCCTTAGTCATCTGGGTGACCGGTTTTAAAGTGCAGGATGATCTTTCAAATGTGCGCATTAAGGGTACTTTCACACTTGCGTTTTTCTTTTCTAGGGTCTCTAAACCGGAAAATAACTGATCAGTTTTATCCCCATGCATTCTGAATGGAGAGCATTCCGTTCAGGATGCATCAGGATGTCTTCAGTTCAATCTTTTTGATTGATCAGGCAAAAGATAAAACTGCTGCATGCTACGGTTTTATCTCCGGCCCCAAAAAAATGGAAGACTTGCCTTAATGCCATTTTTTTCCATAGGAATGTATTAGTGCTGGATCCGGCATTCAAAATACTGGAATGCTGGATCTGTCCTTGATCTGTTTTGCCAGATGACACCGGAAAGACGGAGCCGGCATTTCAATGCTTTTTTCTGACTGATCAGGTATTTTTAAGACTATTCAGGATCCTGATCAGTTTTACAAATGCCATCAGTTGGCATACGTTTTGCCGGATCACTCTGCTGCAAGTGTGAAAGTAGCCTTACCTACAACAAAAAACAAATACTTATGGCTAGTCTCCCTCACAGAATTGCATTGGTGGTTCTGCAATGGACGGGCCAACGGCCATGGGTCCTTAAAGCAAATGTTTGTTGTGATGCCAGTTGCAGTGAAGCAACAAGGGCACAGGGCTTTGTCTTGGTTTCCAGCAGGCTTTGGCATTGACTGTGGCTGGCAAACTCCTCTCTGCTACATCTGTTGCTCTCCGGCTCTGCTATGCTAACAGGCCAGATATGGAACTCAGCTTCTTCTTTATGTTGTACTTCACTTTGTAGTCTGGTCTGTCTCTAGCTTTGCCCAGGGAACTTTACTCCTGGTTTCAGAGGCTTTCAGCTTTGGCCTCCATATCCAGCTGAGCTGAAGGTGCTCAAGCTGGTTCAGACAGGGCTCTTCCAACAGGAACGGGCTTCTGCTTCCTTCCCCTTGCAGGGGGTACTCTCACACTGATCTCTAACTAGAACTCCACCCTCCCTGCAGCAAGGGGGACCCAGCCACCACAACACAGAGGGGGGTGTTAGAACGGAAAGGAAGGCTCCATTCTCTGTAAGATAGCTCTGCTGTGTTTGCTGCCACCTGCTGGTGAACCAGGCGGATTACATGTTAACATAGTAACATAGTACATAAGGCCAAATGGAAAGGAAGGCTCCATTCTCTGTAAGATAGCTCTGCCGTGTTTGCTGCCACCTGCTGTTGAGCCAGGCGAATTACATGTTAACATAGTAACATAGTACATAAGGCCAAAAAAAGACATTTGTCCATCCAGTTCGACCTGTCATCCTGCAAGTTGATCCAGAGGAAGGCAAAAAAAAACCTGTGAGGTAGAAGCCAATTTTCCTCACTTTAGGGGAATAAAAAATTCCTTCCCGACTCCAATCAGGCAATCAGACTAACTCCCTGGCTCAACGACCCCTCTCTAGTAGCTATATCCTGTAATATTATTACACTCCAGAAATACATCCAGGCCCCTCTTGAATTCTTTTAGTGAACTCCCCATCACCACCTCCTCAGGCAGAGAGTTCCATAGTCTCACTGCTCTTACCGTAAAGAATCCTCTTCTATGTTTGTGTACAAACCTTCTTTCCTCCAGACGCAGAGGATGTCCCCTTGTCACAGTCACAGTCCTGGGGATAAATAGATGATGGGAGAGATCTCTGTACTGACCCCTGATATATTTATACATAGTAATTAGATCTCCCCTCAGTCGTCTTTTTTCTAAAGTGAATAACCCTAATGTTGATAATCTTTCAGGGTACTGTAGTTGCCCCATTCCAGTTATTACTTTAGTTGCCCTCCTCTGGACCCTCTCCAGCTCTGCTATGTCTGCCTTGTTCACTGGAGCCCAGAACTGTACTCAGTACTCCATGTGTGGTCTGACTAGTGATTTGTAAATAAGAAATATGAATATACAATTTGCAGGACCTAGAAATTAATACATAGAATGACATTGGGTTAACCATAGGAGATAGTAGCGAGGTGCATCAGTGGTAATGCACCTCTGGGGCATTACAGTTCCTGCATCAGGTCACCCACTCATCAGCATATTATTAGGGAGAGGGACTCTTCTAACAAAGATGGATTTGAAAAGAAGCAAGCGATTTAGGCTTTCTTTATAGTTTTTTGGGGGACATTTTTTAGCATTTAAAAAACAGACAAGGATTTTTACCATTTGCCATCCCTTTTGCCATATGTTATGTTCGTCTTTGACTCATAACAAGCATGCATTTTTTTCTAGCATTTTTCAAATCTCAGAGAGAAATCAATATTTTCTTTGGTTTGTGTGGTGGATTGTATAGTAATTACGTGAGTCACACGGATTATTATTTTATTATTATCAAGTATGATAATAGTTAATCAGTCCGCAGTGTAAACTGATCTATGGGATACGGTTTCCTGCATATAGTGTCTAATAATTTCCTTATTTTATTGTGTGCTTGCCATGCGTATGTAAGAGATGTCAAAAATAGGCACCCCATAAGAATAAACTAATAACTATATAATTTCTAGCTTCAACAATCCACAAGTATGACTATTATATTCAATTCACGACATTGCTATTAACCACCAGTAGATGGCAGCAGAGCTACAAACAGCAAAGGGGAACTGAATAACTCAGATCTTGATTTATGGGCGGACAGGATTTACTGCTACATTTCCTGTATCCCCATACTGAAGGTGATGTGTTTGTTCATTCCAGGTAAGGGAACACAAATTCAGAGCCATAAATAGGCTAAAATGATGTAAAACACATTCCTATAATCAGCTAAGGATGCTGGTGATGCAATGTGAGTATATAAAATATGCACAAGTGCTAGTGAAGTACAATGAGGTTTCACATGGTACTAATGTGTAGTGACTATGATTACTATAGAAGCTGATGTCACTCTATGATATTATACTGCACTATTGGTTTACTTGATGCAGATTAAATAATCCGAGAGCAACTCTCATGTTAATGGATTAATATCTCTTATAGGAAAGTAATACCTGTTATTGAGAATGCATTATTGAATATAGAGATGTGTATTAATGTAGGAGGACAGGATTGACTGCCACATTTCCTGTATCCCCATACTGAAGGTTATGTGTTTGTTCATTCCAGAACATGTTCAATAAAATCACTTCTGTCTTCACCCAGCCCGCTCCCTTCGCACATTGGAATTATTGACCATACTTTCAGCATATGTGCAACACATATAGATACAGAGCTCCACCTGTGTGACTAAGGTTCCTCCACACAAGTCCAATTATTGTCTTTGAATTAGCAGTCGCCATATCTCACATGAGTTTTAGGTGTTATGTTCAGTGAATTTGATCAAAGAGGAATAGCATATTTTATCCAATAAGTGACCATTGTATGAGGGAGGCGTGCCGGCAGGACGTGCGGGATGTAACTCATCATGCCGTAGCTCCGCACCTCCCCTTTTTCCGGCCTCGTGTGAAGCACTTACTGCGGAGCGTCTAATGTCCGGAGTGCTCGCTGGCGTTGTGGAGCGATGAATGAGATCGGACTCCTAAACCTGACCTGGTGACCCTGTCGGAGGTTTCTGTTTTGTCCGTGGTTGCCTCTACTCAGTGGCGTAGTGCCACTTTCAGCAGCAGCGCTTGATATAGTCACCCCCGGTCACCTACTCCTGCAGCAGCGTGGGAGGAGGTAACTCTCTGAAGTCTCTACATCTATAAGGATCACTGAAGTAAGGGGTTAAGCATCTTGGCAGTGGCGTACCGCCCATAGAGGCAGACCACGCCACTGCTATGGGGCCCGCGGCACTGGGGGGCCCGTAGCGCAGATAAGGCCCCGCCCACTCATGACCTGCAGCCGGCTATGCGGCTGCTTTTCTCCCCAGGGCCCCCCCCATGTTTAGCTGAATCGCCTCCCAGAGGCGCGGCTAAGGCCCTAGACACCCGCCCCCCTCCTCAGCGCCGCGCTCTGACTGCAAATACCCGATCTTCCTCTCGTCGGCGTCCCAAATCCCGCGCAGGCGCAGTGCCGGCGATTGCCTGCGCCTGCGCTCTGATAATACGGCTGAGGGCAACAGCTTCAACATCGTCACTGGGCATGCGCCGAGCCCAGTGACGATGTTGAAGCTGTTGCCCTCAGCCGTATTATCAGAGCGCAGGCGCAGGCAATCGCCGGCACTGCGCCTGCGCGGGATTTGGGACGCCGACGAGAGGAGGATCGGGTGTTTGCAGAGCGCAGCGCTGAGGAGGGGGGCGGGTGTTGAGGACTTAGCCGCGCCTCTGGGAGGCGATTCAGCTAAACATGGAGATGTTAGAGTTTTCATATTTAGGCGGGCACGGCACTTCAGAGGGGCACCGTTCCTGCATTTGCATATCCTAAGAATCGATTTTTAGAAGAAAGGACAAGACTGACATGGAAAAGAAGAACACAGATGGAAAAAAGGTACTTTATTAAACATGGATCCATGAGTACCTTTTTTCCATCTGTCTTGTTCTTTTGATTGTGAGTCTTGTCATTTCTTCAAAAAATCGATTGTTATGATATGTAAATGACGCTGTAAGGAGCCCAGAGGGGCGTTATTCTTTCTCCACGGTGCCCAGGAACGCCCCTCTGAAGTGCCGTGCCCGGCTAAATTTGAAAACTAATAACGCCTCCAAGTTCATCTAAATCGCCTCCCAAATCCGATCCTCCTCTCGCTGGCATCCCAAATCCCGCGCAGGCGCAGTGCCGGCGATTGCCTGCGCTATGATAAGATGACTGACGGCACTGCGCCTGCGTGGGATTTGGGATGCCGGCGAGAGGAGGATCGGATTTGGGAGGCGATTTAGATGAACTTGGAGGCGTTATTAGTTTTCAAATTTAGCCGGGCACGGCACTTCAGAGGGGCGTTCCTGGGCACCGTGGAGAAAGAATAACGCCCCTCTGGGCTCCTTACAGCTTCATTTACATATCATAAGAATCGATTTTTTGAAGAAATGACAAGACTCACAATCAAAAGAACAAGACAGATGGAAAACAGGTTCTCTGTTAAACATGGATTCATGAAAAAAAAATTGGGGGTAAATTGCTAGTGACAGATTCCCTTTAAGGCAACTTTCACACTTGCGTTCAGAACGGATCCGTTTGCATTAACATGAACAAAAAAAACTAACATTTTTTTTTTTTGTTCATGATAGTGCAAACGGATCCGTTTTGACTTTACATTGAAAGTCAATGGGGGACGGATCCGTTTGAAAATTGAGCCTTACTGTGTCAACTTCAAACTGATCCGCCCCCATTGACGTCCATTGTAACTCTGGACGGATCCGTTTGCCTCCGCACGGCCAGGCGGACACCCGAACGCTGCAAGCAGCGTTCAAGTGTCCGCCTGCTGAGCGGAGGACAGACGGAGCCATACTGATGCATTCTGAGCGGATCCGCATCCACTCAGAATGCATTAGGGCTGGACGGATCCGTTCGGTGCCGCTTGTGAGAGCCTTCAAACGGAACTCACAAGCGGAGACCCGAACGCAAGTGTGAAGGTAGCCTAACATGGCACCCCAAATAAGGAGACCTGCAGGCTGCAGCAGATATCCCATGTGACAGGTCACCCCCAGGAAACCCCTAACAGTTTCTGTAGGTCATGTATAAATGTATTTAATGGGGGTGTGGCATGGGAGGAGCAAAGTCAGGAAGTGGGAGGGGCCATGGTGGGTAGTGGGCGGGGTTAAGGGGCCCAATTCAGATTTTTGCTATGGGGCCCAGTGATTCCTATGTACGCCTCTGCATCTTGGTTACCTGAGTGGAGCAAGGTGGATCACAAGAGGTTTGGCGACAGATTGGATGAAGTTGGAAGTTGAACCAAGAGTCAATTGCTTTGCATTTACTAATATAGGATGGGTGAGAGCTTCAACAGAAGCAAAAACATAATTAATGACTAACTTGTTTAAAAAACGTATCCTCACTTACTGAATGGATACTGCCTCTAACTGCCTTGCTAATCAATTGACTCTCCTTAAATCCATAATCTGTACTTAAGCACTAGTAAAGGGTTAAGAGGACACAGATAACTAACAGCTAGTTCTATCACTACCTTAACCCTTGGTGCAACTCTCCTTGTCGTGTGAACTGTTTAATGTCTGGAGGACTAAAATTGCGAGGTTTAAGAGGTTATAGCTGGGCGTAATAATCACTAACAACTATAGTAGCTCTTTACCGGTCTCTTTATTCTCTTATTGTTTTTTCCTGTATTACTGCTCTGTTTTTGTTAAAATGGTTAAGAAGAAGGATGATAAGGATAAAGCAGGGGAGAGGGGGGAGAGCAGAGGAGATCTGGTGTTTATAATTCCCCCAGGCATGATTTACCCAGAGCGAGAGTAGAGCGGGAAAATAAATTGGATAGAATTTTGCAGGCTCCGGTTTCGGTAGAAAATAGGGAAAAATTAAGAGCCCATATACAAAGCAAAAATGCGTCTGAACGTAGTGATAATGAGGACGGCGAGAAATTGGAAGTGGCATCATTAACTCAAGTTGAAATGTCACAGTCGCCCACCTTAGCTGATATTATGTCAGCTGCGAGTAAAAACAATAGTGTGTTGGAGACCATAACCAAGCAGATGGGAGAACTAAAAAATTGATGTTCAGTTGGTCAGAGATGATTGTAGAAAGATAAGTGAAAGAGTTAATCAGGCGGAACAGAGAATAAGTGATTTGGAAGACCAGGTTCTGGATATCACCAAAGATCTTAAGGTTTTAAAAATGGAAAAGTAGACCCTCACTAAGAAATTGACAGATTTTGAAGACAGGGATAGAAGATCAAATATTAGATTGATAGAGATACCTGAAAAATCTGAGGGTGCAAACTGTACACAGTATATTGAGAAACGGTTAAAGGAAACGGTGGGTGGGGAAAATTTGTCCAATCTCTTTTGGTGGAGAGGACACATAGAATACCAGCTAAAAATGTGAGGGGTGGTCACCCAAGGACAATAATAGAAATAAGAGCGTTAGACAAAGTGGAAATTGATGGGTCAAAGTGTTCACGCCAAGTTATCAGGGTGTTAAGACCCTAAGTTTGGGGTTGGTACACTCAGTGGGGGGGTATAGGGTAGGTATGATGGGGGAATAGGGGTGGTATGGGGGGTATAGGGGGGTATGGGAGGGTGGTAGCGGGGAGTTTTTTTTTTTTTCCTTTTGCGTTATCTTGTTTTATCTCTAAGGCAATGTGATAAGTATTAGAGTATTATCATGGAATGTGAGAGGGTTAGGAGATAAGATAAAGAACTTTGCTGTATTTAGGACTCTTGGTGGATATCTCCCAGCGATAGTATGTTTATTGGAAACTCACATGTTTAAAGACTGGCTTAGTTTGTTGAAGCGAAACTGGATAGCCCATAAATACCATTCTACCTATAGTGGGTACAGCAGAGGGGTGAGTATTCTTATACACAGGGACATACAGTATCATGCTCTATAATTTCATATAATGTAGACATGGAGGGTAGATATGTCTTTCTGTGTGGGCGCTTTGAAAATAGAAGGTGTGTGGTGGCGGCGGTTTATATTCCTCCGCCCTACTCACATGATGTATTGTTAAGATTGGACGAGTTTCTGCAGTTTCTGCTGAAAGAGAGTTAGGAAAAATGTTTACTAGAGATTATGAATACGGGGGTTTGGAAGTCCCAGATATGAAGCTATATACAAACCGGCTTCCCAAAAAGTTGGGACACTAAACAAATTGTAAATAAAAACTGAATGCAATGATGTGGAAATGGCAAATGTCAATATTTCATTTGTAATAGAACGTAGATGACAGATCAAACGTTTAATCCGAGTAAATGTATCATTTTAAAGGAAAAATACGTTGATCCAAATTTTCACGGTGTCAACAAGTCCCCAAAAAGTTGGGACAAGTAGCAATAAGAGGCTGGAAAATGTAAATTTCAGCATAATGAAGAGCTGGAAGACCAATTAACACTAATTAGGTCAATTGGCAACATGATTGGGTATAAAAAGAGCTTCTCAGAGTGGCAGTGTCTCTCAGAAACCAAGATGGGTAGAGGATCACCAATTCCCACAATGTTGCGCAGAAAGATAGTGGAGCAATATCAGAAAGGTGTTACCCAGCGAAAAATTGCAAAGACTTTGCATCTATCATCATCAACTGTGCATAACATCATCCGAAGATTCAGAGAATCTGGAACAATCTCTGTGCGTAAGGGTCAAGGCCATAAAACCATACCGGATGCCCGTGATCTCCGGGCCCTTAAACGACACTGCACCACAAACAGGAATGCTACTGTAAAGGAAATCACAGAATGGGCTCAGGAATACTTCCAGAAACCATTGTCAGTGAACACAATCCACCGTGCCATCCGCCGTTGCCAGCTGAAACTCAGGCGTTTTCACTGGGCCAGGGATCATTTAAAATGGACTGTGGCAAAATGGAAGACTGTTCTGTGGTCAGACGAGTCATGATTCTAAGTTCTTTTTGGAAATCTGGGACGCCATGTCATCCGGGCCAAAGAGGACAAGGACAACCCAAGTTGTTATCAACGCTCAGTTCAGAAGCCTGCATCTCTGATGTTATGGGGTTGCATGAGTGCGTGTGGCATGGGCAGCTTGCATGTCTGGAAAGGCACCATCAATGCAGAAAAATATATTCAGGTTCTAGAACAACATATGCTCCCATCCAGACGTCATCTCTTTCAGGGAAGACCCTGCATTTTTCAACAAGATAATGCCAGACCACATTCTGCATCAATCACAACATCATGGCTGCGTAGGAGAAGGATCCGGGTACTGAAATGGCCAGTCTGCAGTCCAGATCTTTCACCTATAGAGAACATTTGACGCATCATAAAGAGGAAGGTGCAACAAAGAAGGCCCAAGACGATTGAACAGTTAGAGGCCTGTACTAGACAAGAATGGGAGAGCATTCCTATTTCTAAACTTGAGAAACTGGTCTCCTCGGTCCCCAGACGTCTGTTGAGTGTTGTAAGAAGAAGGGGAGATGCCACACAGTGGTGAAAATGGCCTTGTCCCAACTTTTTGGAGATTTGTTGACACCATGAAATTCTGATTCAACATATCTTTCCCTTAAAATGGTACATTTTCTCAGTTTAAACTTTTGTTCCGTGATTTATGTTCTATTCTGAATAAAATATTAGAAGCTGGCACCTCCACATCATTGCATTCAGTTTTTATTCACGATTTGTAGTGTCCCAACTTTTTTGGAATCCGGTTTGTAGTCTTTCAATTAAAATTGCATGGATAATGAACTGTCGAATGTTTGTAATTTCTTGTGAGGAAGAGCGAGGGACCTATGCCTAATATATTTGTATTACTTAAAGCAGGTCAATTGAATAATTCAGGGTTATATAAACTTCCAACAGTAAAGTTGGTGGTGGAGTCTTGGTGTTCACTGAAAAGATATCTGGGATTAGAGAGAATTATTAGCACGACCCCCTTATGGTATAGTAAGTTACTGAGGGAATATACCTTTGGTGGAGTTGCTAAGTATTGGATTAGAAAGGGAATGTGGTTTATAGCACAATTTATTAAGGATGGGGAATTAAAACCAAACGTAGAGTTATTTGGGAGCGTTGGGGAAGACAGAGTGTTTTTTTTTAGGTATACCCTATTACTTTCAATTTTTTAAGAACTTATGGATAAGAAAGATTTGACACTATGCTCACATGAAGTGATGAACTATATTATAGGGTGGAAGGGTAGTTATAGGATAGTTTCATCTTTATATAGGAAACTTAGGGAAATATTTAGTGAGAATATGATTTGCACTAGTAAGATTACATGGGAAAAAGATATAGGTCCACTCACTGATGAACAATGGAAGGGTTTTTGGTTTGCTAGTATGTTCTTGAGAAATCAATCACACAGAATTACTCAATTTATGATTTTGCACCGTTTATATGTGATCCCCAGTTGGATTAATACATTTTCAATTTATACTCCAGACATCTGTCCGAGATGTGAGAGTGGAAAGGCGGACATTATCCACATGTGGTGGCACTGTCCGAAGATACAAACATTCTGGAAGGGTCTCATACAGATGATTAGAGATGATTAGAGTTAAACCATCGCTCTTAATTCTTAGTTGTGTTTTGGGTGATTTACCGTGTAATTTGACAAAAGATATGGAGTATAAGGTATATAAGTCCTTTTTTATGGCTCGTCTATTAATTGCTAGGAACTGGATGGGATCTGCTGTGCCCATGATTAGAGAATGGATAAATGTGATGACTGTAAACAGGTCTGTTGAGAAAGTGGGCTACATCAGGCAAAGTAAGGTCCCTGTTTACGATCGATTGTGGAGAAAATGGGAGATGTTCACCAATAAGACTATATAATGGATACACTTAAATAATTTACAGGTATTTATTTTTCTTTCGCGCTACCATTGGGAGGGGGGGGGGTGATTACTAAGGGATATATCTATGCGAAAAACACTTTTATATATGTTTTTTTAATATAATTTTAAATAAAGAAATATAAAATTAAAAAAAAGTGACCATTGTATGAAATTTCTATTCTTCATAACATACCACTACTCGCAAAAAGTTAGGGATATTTTGCTTTTCGGTGAAATTTATGGAAAACGTAAAAAATTCACGCTACAGTGATATTATATCATTAGAGTAGGGCATTTAAGTAGAAGCATGCAATGGCGATTTCCTCATCTCAAACAATTTATTGAAACAAAAGCCAACACCAGTGGTGGGTATACCCCGACAAAATGTCAATGTCTTAATAACTTCTTATGTGGCCTTGAGCATCAATTACACTTGACAACAACGTCTCATGCTGTTCACAAGTCAACTTTTTCTCTCCTCGAGCATGGCATCCCTCTCTTTTTGAAGGGCGCCCTCAGGTCATTGAGGTTCTGAGGTACAGAGTTACAAACCTCTACTCGGCGACTCAAACCTCTACACCGGTGTGTCTTACCTTCGTATCTCCCTCTTAATCGTGAGTGCTATGTTCTTGCGCTGACTTTCGTGTGGTTCGGAGGGTCTAGTCAGCGTCCCATGTGTTTAGTGGATTGATGTCGGTCGTCCAGCTCCGTTATGCGTGTCAGATGGTAACCGTAAGGGTCCTGGAGCGCTCTATTAGTTACTAATTAATTATAAGGGTACTTGTACGGAAGGATATTCCCAACCAGACGCGTTTTGGAGCTTTGGACTTGCTCCTTCTTCAGTGGCCACAAGATCTAGTCACCAGTCTGGATAAATAACAAAAGGATTAGCACTTTCATGCTAAGTTTATTTTCCATACTGCATTCTCCATTGAAAATGAATTCAATTGAGACCCTATGACGGATCTCAAAACCGGAAAATATTAACGTTAGTGTGAAAGTAGCCTTATCTGGAGGACTTGCTTCTCTTTCTGTGGGTGGGCAGTAGCTCATCAAGAACATGCATCTCCCAGAATGAATTGCAATTACATGATGTTAACCTCTTCATCCCCTGCTAGTACATAGTCCCTCACATATAGCCCCAGAGATACGCTACATATGGTATGTAATGCCTCCACAATTTCTACACTCTCTAGAGAGACATACAGTATAGCTATATTCTGCTAGGGATTTAGAAGTAGGGAAAAATAAACTAAAAGTGTCTACACCACTTCACCTGCTTCTCTATGAGATCACTACGCCAGCAATGAGAAGAGGAGGAGAAAAGCTACAGAGCATGTTAGTCCACCACTGACTGCAGAAGGCGGGCCAGGCAGGTAGACAGCAGGGGACGCTACTAGAGAGGAAAATGTAATGTACAAAAAAAAAAACAACAATATTTTTATTACGTGTGTATTGCAATAAAACTTCAAGTCAAACTTTGCTTGGCTTCTGTTTCTGTGCTACTTGACTCTGTTGCAGACTTCTTATCCTGACCCCAACCTTGCTCCCCTATTGCACCCGTGCCCCCATTCACAGATTTTGTATTAGGGCCCAAGAGTTTCAAGCTACACCTCAGAAGTGCCATGATTTGATGCCATTATATGATAGCGCTGCAGTTCGTGTCGACAAATAATTCTAGTCTTTTTCCGAACTCCAAATAAACTTAAAGTGATTGCCCCATCTCAACAACATTGCCTCAGGCCTTCAGACACCTCATTCATTTACTTTTATCTAAAGGAGAGCAAAAGGTGGAAGCTTTAATTGTTTTCCCACAAAGGAAAAAAAAGAGCTGAAAATATATTTTTTATATCTGCTGAAACAATCATCACATCGTTCTTACAACAGGAACACAACCTAATAATAAATCACGGATGGACAATGCAATGTTTCAACTATGCAATAAACAAACTTTGAAATACCTCCCTTGGATTGTGTTACTTAAATGAAAAGATCCGCTATCAGAAGAAGTTAATGGTGAATGTACGGTAATTATTCAGTGCTTATGACTGCTGGTTACCTAACTACAAACCAACGCACATGGGTAATTGCGAAAATACCTCATTATGACTCAGCGCCATTATATTTATGTTATTGTTATTTTTTAATAGAGTAAAAAAACTGATTGGTATCACATTTCAGCAAATTCAATTGTAACATACAACAGTATAAAATACACCATGTACTTGTTGCAGTATTCAGGTTGTGAAATTGCTCTTGAGGAGCCAGTGTAGAGGATGGGTGTGGTAGTGGCCCTGATGAGGTGTTGTGTCACAGTGTTCTCTGTTGTGTCACTGTTGCCCCCTGGGGGTCGATGTAACGGAAATGTAGTTTGAAGAATCAAGCCAGAAGTTAGTACAAACTATAATTTGCGGTACACTTTGCTGCTGTCTTGTCTCTCAGATGTTTTCTTGAAGCTGAGTTTTATTGAGAATCAAATTTTGTTGAGAATAAAGTTTAATTCCCAGGAGTAGGAGCTCTGTTGTGTGCTGCCTCTCCTCTGTAGATATATATAGGAACACCCCCTCCTGGCAGGAAGCAGAACTAACCCACTTCTATCAAGGTGGAGGAACAGGGTGGCCACCTTCGCCATCCATATCTTGTCTGCTGGAACGTACGGCCAAGTAACATAAAATACATAACGTAACAATACAAAACTATTTACAATTGCAGATGAGTGCCCCTAAGGGAAGAAAAGGTGTACCCTTCCCAGAGTAAGTACTGACACCGTGAGTACTACTACCTCCATCAGTGCTACTATCACCACTTCTGTCCTCCGCCCTACTCCTTTCTCTACATAACTTTGGTGCTGCCGGCCGTGTGACATGGTTAAAACTACGCCAGCTCCCTTACTGGCATAGTCTACTTAAGGACTTAAGGACCAGCGCCGTACATCTTCAGCGCAAGGTCCGACGGGTGCTGGGAAGGAATCGCAAGGGAATCGGGGCACCATGGCTGCTCTTACCGGCAGGCATCCATGCCGGGTAATGGCAGCATGGTGTATTTCCGCCCCCCCCTGCAGCTCCAAGAGCTGCGATTGGCTGGTCAATGAATGACTGGTACATCGCAGCAGTCAGAACTGGTCTCCTACGAGGTCAGACAGGGGACTCCAGTGTTCCCCTTCCAGCGCTGCGATCGGCTGGAATAAAGTTACAGCCAATGGTAGCCCTGCAACAACAGGAAACAGGAAGAATCCCTCTGCTTGCAGTCATTGTAGCTGGCGACTGCATGCAGAGTGGACCTGTGCCCCTCTGTGCTGTACCTGCTTTCTGGGACTTGTGGTTCACCACCGCAGTGATCTACTGTTTCCTGTAAAGAAGAAGAAAGAAGAACATCTGTTGCAGTGATTTTTTTTTATTTTTGCAGCAGAAGTTCCAGATCCCTTAACTACCCCCTGTCCCAAGCCCTAATCCCTGTCCCTATAAAGTTTTTTGACTTTTTTTTGTCACTTTTTTTTTATACTACAGTGTCTGCAGGGACGCACCAAACGTCAGCTTCCGTGCGTTCTGCAACCCTGAGCCCCAATAAGTACTTTTTTTTTTTTTTACTGGTCACTTTTCTGCTCAGTTTTCTTTTTTTTGGGTGTAAAAAATACATTTAGTGTTAAATTGAAATCAATTTTAGGTAGTGTTAGCGTAGATTTTTGCACGCACATAATATCTGTGTGCGTGCCTGAGTCCTGCACCTGCTGAGAGCTGATCAGATCAATCTGCTCAATTTACTGTGCACATTTTTTCCTCTTCGTGTAGTTAGTTATATCTATATATATATATTGTAGGAAGGCACAAGGGTCTGTCGTTGATGGAAGGTATGTGTCACCGGGGTTCCTGGCCTCAGTGAAGTAAGAGCCGGTATTTTCAGGTGTCAGCGGTGACTGACACTTGGCCATTTTAGTATGGCTATATAGCTGATCTGGGACGGCTCTTACTGGGAGTAGCCAAAATGATGGGTGGGTGACTACTCCCCACGTTCCAGGCCGGGTCTTGACTGGCCTATAAAAAACCCAGAGATAGAGGTGGTGAAGAAAGGAAAAAAAGGGGAGAACCCTTCACACCCGTTAAAAAGAAAAAGAAAACACGTAATAGGTGCCAAATCCCTTAGTCACTAGACGTGATAAGAA
Source organism: Bufo gargarizans (assembly GCF_014858855.1). NCBI lineage: Eukaryota > Metazoa > Chordata > Amphibia > Anura > Bufonidae > Bufo > Bufo gargarizans. The sequence goes on along the minus strand of NC_058080.1, from coordinate 130,526,387 downwards.
TTCGAATCTGTTTATAGTTATATATATAAAAAATAAGTATAAATTAAAAGACCTTCACCTAGGTCTGATAAAAGAGCCAAAGGTTTAAGAGTATCAACACAACCTTGTAATGGTGATGTCGACAGATGATGATTATGAAATAAGAATAATAAATCAGTCACCAGAATCAATTCAGAAACCCCTGGGACTACTTTTCCCCCCGGCCAGGATCACATGCAGAAATGTAAATAATTGAACAATGCCTACACAAGTGGCTTCGGGTCAATAATTTTAATAGTACATGGCTCAACGCGTTTCGAGGGTCTAAAGCCGTCTTCTTCAGGAGAAAAATCTAATAAAAAAATTTAATTATAACAAATAAATAAATAATTACATGAATAAATAAATATAATAAATAAAAACGGCTAACGCTTCCCCCATAAAAACGGACAACCGGAAGTAAATGGCGGTGCGTTCCACAGTGGAACGCATCGCAACCAGGAATACTTAATATCCACTAAAGACGTCTGTGGATTTAATTTTAATTAAATAGAACCGTGGACCCTCCCACAGTATCCCCCAGACAGCAGCAAAAGAACTATACATGAAATAAAAAAATTGAAATACCCCAGGAAAACAACCCATTTCTATGTATACAAACAGGAAGCGGGAGGAGCCATAGACATTCACCAAGACACACGTGCAAACCAGCAGGCTACCTACAAATACTCCATGAAAACTATCCACCCCAAACATTCCAGACTGGTCCTAGAAACTTGTTCCAAGTACTCCTGAAGGTACAGATTAATTTAATCATTTTGGGATATACAAATCCAATATTCATTTAGAATTCCTTTCTTTATATATATATATATATATATATATATATATATATATATATGCATTTCCTTTATATGTATTTAGGTAAAAAAGTTTTTGGGTGCATAATATATGTTTTTATCCATGTATATGTGCATATTCATTTTCTATTAATTTTCCATCTGATTTTTTTCATATCTATTTAGTCTATTCCATTTACTTTATTCACTCTTGCATAGACATTATCATGAAGCCTCATGTATTGTATATTTTGTTCTATATATATACCTCTATGATGCACTATGTGCGCAGAATGAAAATGGGGGGGAAAAGAGAAAGCAATCTCTCACACTTTCATAGACATATGGATGTTTGTATGTCTGTGTGTATACATGCTCATACACATATGTGTGTGTGTATGTGCCTGTATAGACATATGTTTTTGTTTTTTATACATACTTTTTTTTAATATTTATTTATTCATGTAATTATTTATTTATTATAATTTAATTTTTTTATTTTATTTTTCTCCTGAAGAAGAGGGCTTTAGACCCTCGAAACGCGTTGAGCCATGTACTATTAAAATTATTGACCAGAAGCCACTTGTGTAGGCGTTGTTCAATTATTTACATTTCTGCATGTGATCCTGGCCGGGGGGAAAAGTAGTCCCAGGGGTTTCTGAATTGATCCTGGTGACTGCCCCCCCCCCCTCCCCTCCGTGAAATTAGTGCATTTGATTTTATTATTCTTATTTCATAATCATCATCTGTCGACATCACCATTACAAGGTTGTGTTGATACTCTTAAACCTTTGGCTCTTTTTTTAGACCTAGAGGCTGGCGTGAAGGCCAAAATATTTTTGTTTTTCCGGGCACGGTTGTCTTACATCAAACCAGCGAGATTACAACCCGTGTCCCTCGACAAAATGGAGGCTGTCGTGAAGGCCCTCATGGAGGCTAACCTGCAACAGCGGGAGGCCAATAAGCAACACCTACTGCCTACCAGAGTAAATCCTCACTATATATGTATATATATATATATATATATATAAATCTCCATATACATATATATAGAAATCCATTTTTGCTAGGTAGTGTTAGTGTAGATTTTTGCACGCACGCAACATCTTTGTGCGTGCGTGCATCCTGCACCTGTAATTTATTTATTTATTTATTTTTTCTAGTCCTTTTCTCTGTATTTCAAATTTATTACATGTCCCTTCACGTGTGAAAACACAACATACACACCCCTCACACTAAATAAAGGTTTACACATTTCACTCGTCACACTCTAATAAAATAAAAATGGCCCGTCGGTCCCAACGAGTATACTCAGCTGAAGAGGCATACGCCATCCTTGCCTCTGATACTGAGTCTGCCAGTGAGGGAGAAGAGGATGCCTTTTTCCTCTACTCCTCTCATCATCATCATCCGCTGATGAGGGACCCTCTAGAAGGTGCCCCAGAACAACAGCTGAGGCAGCCCCCCAGAGTGAGCCCATATGGACCCCACTCCTTGACGATTATCAGCCCCAAATTCCGGATTTTGAGGGCAGCTCCAGAATACAGATAGACTGTGCAGGCTTCACTGAACTTCTTTGAAGATTTTGTAAATTTAATGGTGGCCCAAACCAATTTATACACCCAACAATTCATTGCTCAGAACCCTACATCGGCATACGCTAGACCCCTAGGTTGGACCCCAGTAAGTGCAGCAGAGATGATGAAGTTTGGGGGACTCATGCTGCATATGGGCGTTGTAAAGAAGCCAAACGTTAGACAATATTGGAGTTCGGACATTTTCTACCAGGCTCCAATTTACAGTAAGACCATGACCCGGAAACGATTTGAGTCAATTGGGAAATTCCTACACTACAACAACAATGCACAGTGCCCACCCCAAAACGACCCGACATTTGACCATCTGTTCAAGGTTAGACCTGTCATTGACCACTTTAACAACACAGAGTTTGCTGAGGTGTACAACCTTGATAAAAATGTCTGTGTAGATGAGTCCCTATTACTTTTCAAAGGAAGGTATGGCATAAAGATTTACAAACTTTGTAAGAGTAGCTCCGGGTACACCCACAAGTTCCGCATTTACGAAGGAAAAGATTCCCTAGGAGTTAGTGGGAAGATCGTGTGGGACTTACTGCACCCACCTCTATGTGGATAGCTATTATACCTGCATACAAGGCCGGCATCAGCACCTGGCTTAGGGTACTTTCACACTAGCGTTTTTCTTTTCCGGCATAGAGTTCCGTCCTGGGGGCTCTATACCGGAAAAGAACTGATCAGGCATATCCCCATGCATTCTGAATGGAGAGTAATCCGTTCAGTTTGCATCAGGATGTCTTCAGTTCAGTCGTTTTGACTGATCAGGCAAAAGAGAAAACCGTAGCATGCTACGGTTTTTTCTCCGGCGAAAAAAACTGAAGACATGCCTGAACGCCGGATCCGGCATTTTTTCCCATAGGAATGTATTAGTGCCGGATCCGGCATTCAGAATACCGGAATGCCCGATCCGTCGTTCCGGCATGCGCATGCGCAGATCGGTAAAAATGCGAAAAATGTACAAGACGGATCCGTCGGTCCGCATGACAAGCGGAGAGACGGATCCGTCCTTGCAATGCATTTGTGAGACGGATCCGCATCCGGATCCGTCTCACAAATGCTTTCAGGCAGCAGCAGATCGGCGGATCCGGCGGCCAGTTCCGACGACGGAACTGCCCGCCGGATCACACTGCCGCAAGTGTGAAAGTAGCCATACCCGGGCAAGTGCCGGGGCCTACAGCTCCTGTGGGGGCCCACAGCACAGCTGCCAGAGGCCAGAAGCAATTAGTGCTTCCATCAATACAGATGGAATGGCTCCTCCCCTCCTTCAGGCGAGCAGCGTACAGAATGGTGAAGCAGGAAGACTTCTCCCTGTTCCACCATTCACCCTGCAGGCACAGATTGCGCTGCCAGCTTGTGTGGGCGGAGCCTGTAGCCCGGTGATCTGCATAGGCTCTGACCACACAATGCTGCAGAGCAATCTGTGCCTGCAGGGAAAAGAGGTATGTGAGCTTCAGGAACGGGACAAGGTGAGTGGTTACTGTGTTTTTTTTGTTTTTACTACAGAGTGGTCACAAAGGCCTTTATTACTATGGAGGGGACACAGAGGACTTTTTTTTTTTTTTTACTATGGAGGGGGTACAGAGGTCTTTATTACTATGGAGGGGGCACAGAGGACGTTATTACTATGGAGGGAGCACAGAAGTCTTTATTACTATGGAGGGGGCACAGAGGGCATTACTAATGTGAAGGGGGCCCAATGGGCATTTCTCATATGGAGGGGGCACAGAGCCAGAGGGCATTACTACAATGAAGGGGGCCCAGTGGGCATTATTACTGTGAAGGGGCACAGTGGGCATTATTAGTGTGAAGGGGGTACAATGGGGATTTATACTATGAAGGGGGCACAATGGAGATTTATACTATGAAGGGGACACAATGGGGATTATTACTGTGAAGGGGCACAATAGGGATTATTACTGTGAAGGGGGCACAGAGGTCTTTATTGCTATGGAGGGGGCACAGAGGACTTTATTATTATGGTGGGGGCACAGAGGTCTTTATTACTATGGAGGGGGCACAAAGGACTTTATTACTATGGAGGGGGCACAGAGGTCTTTATTACTATGGAGGGGTCACAGAGGGCATTACTACTCTGGAGGGGGTACAGAAGGCATTACTAATGTGAAGAGGGTACAATGGGCATTTCTACCATGGAGGGGGCACAGAGCCAGAGGGCATTACTACAATGAAGGGGGCACCGTGGGCATTATTACTGTGGAGGAGGCATAATGGGGAGTTCTACTATGAAGGGGACACAATGGGGATTATTACTAAGAAGGGGGCACAATGGGGATTATTACTATGAAGGGGGCACAATGGGCATTATTAATGTGAAGGGGCACAGATAGGGCATTACAACTGTGAAAGGGACACAGAGAGGGCATAGCTACTGTGAGAGGGCACAATGTGGGCATAACAACTGTGAGGGGGGCACACATCTGTACAAAACTACTGTGAAGGTTGTACAATGAGGGCAATACTACTGTCAGGGGGTACAATTTTTTTTTTTAAGTATTGGGTGGGTGGGGGGTTGGCAGAGAAAGGACCTGCCCCAAACATTGTAGGCATGGCACTGAAGCAGGGAACTATTTGCTTCTTGCTCCACCATTGAGCCGCCAGTGCTCCACAGCAGCAGCAGCACGATGTCCTCACACATGGTCCTGCTGATCTGTGTAGGATGAGGAACGGGGCAGGCTGGGAATCAGCAGCGCGATGTGTCACAGTATCCTGCTGCTGCTGATGGGGAGCGCAGATCATGGGAGGAGCCAGGTGACTGAGGCGAGGAGTATTTATTGTTTGTTTTTTCACTTCCTCTGAAGGGGGCACCTCTGGGCATAACCACTGTGAGGGGGGCACTGGGCACATATCTTGGCATATCCACCGTAAGAGAGCACATATCTTGGCATATCTACTGTGAAGGGGGCACATATCTTGGCATATTTACTGTGAGGGGGCACATATCTTGGCATATCAACTGTGAGGGGGCACATATCTTGGCATATCTACTGTGATGGGGCACATATCTTGGCATATCTACTGTGAGGAGGCACATATCTGTGAGTAAACCCGAGGGACTGAAACACTGGGTAGAAAATAAAAGTAGGCACATAAGGACTGATTCACATGTATCCGTTCTGTAACATGCTCTGTGTAAGGCTACATACACATGAACATTGTTTGTTTCCGTGTCCGTTGTTTTTTTTGCGGATAGGATGCGGACCCATTCATTTCAATGGGACCCCAAAAAATGCGGACAGCACACCGTGTGCTGTCCGCATCAGTAAGTCCGTTCTGTAGCCCCACAAAAAAAATTGTGCATATCCTACAAACCGGATTCCAAAAAAGTTGGGACACTAAACAAATTGTGAATAAAAACTGAATGCAATGATGTGGAGATGGCAAATGTCAATATGTTATTTGTAATAGAACGTAGATGACAGATCAAACGTTTAATCCGAGTAAATGTATCATTTTAAAGAAAAAATACGTTGATTCAAAATTTCACGGTGTCAACAAATCCCCCAAAAGTTGGGACAAGTAGATAAGAGGCTGGAAAAAGTAAATTTGAGCATAACGAAGAGCTGGAAGACCAATTAACACTAATTAGGTCAATTGGCAACATGATTGGGTATAAAAAGAGCTTCTCAGAGTGGCAGTGTCTCTCAGAAGCCAAGATGGGTAGATGATCACCAATTCCCATAATGTTGCGCAGAAAGATAGTGGAGCAATATCAGAAAGGTGTTACCCAGCGAAAAATTGCAAAGACTTTGCATCTATCATCATCAACTGTGCATAACATCATCCGAAGATTCAGAGAATCTGGAACAATCTCTGTGCGTAAGGGTCAAGGCCGTAAAACCATACTGGATGCCCGTGATCTCCAGGCCCTTAAACGACACTGCACCACAAACAGGAATGCTACTGTAAAGGAAATCACAGAATGGGCTCAGGAATACTTCCAGAAACCATTGTCAGTGAACACAATCCACCGTGCCATCCGCCGTTGCCAGCTGAAACTCTACAGTGCAAAGAAGAAGCCATTTCTAAGCAAGATCCACAAGCTCAGGCGTTTTCACTGGGCCAGGGATTATTTAAAATGGAGTGTGGCAAAATTGAAGACTGTTCTGTGGTCAGACGAGTCACGATTCGAAGTTCTTTTTGGAAATCTGGGATGCCATTTCATCCAGACCAAAGAGGACAAGGACAACCCAAGTTGTTATCAACGCTCAGTTCAGAAGCCTGCATCTCTGATGGTATGGGGTTGCATGAGTGCGTGTGGCATGGGCAGCTTGCATGTCTGGAAAGGCACCATCAATGCAGAAAAATATATTCAGGTTCAAGAACAACATATGCTCCCATCCAGACGTCATCTCTTTCAGGGAAGACCCTGCATTTTTCAACAAGATAATGCCAGACCACATTCTGCATCAATCTTTCACCTATAGAGAACACTTGGCGCATCATAAAGAGGAAGGTGCAACAAAGAAGGCCCAAGACGATTGAACAGTTAGAGGCCTGTATTAGACAAGAATGGGAGAGCATTCCTATTTCTAAACTTGAGAAAATGGTCTCCTCGGTCCCCAGACGTCTGTTGAGTGGTGTAAGAAGAAGGGGAGATGCCACACAGTGGTGAAAATGGCCTTGTCCCAACTTTTTGGGGATTTGTTGACACCATGAAATTCTCATTCAACATATTTTTCTCTTAAAATGGTACATTTTCTCAGTTTAAACTTTTGTGATTTATGTTCTATTCTGAATAAAATATTAGAAGTTGGCACCTCCACATCATTGCATTCAGTTTTTATTCACGATTTGTATAGTGTCCCAACTTTTTTGGAATCCAGTTTGTATTTTTTTCTAGTTTGTGAACAAGGATAGGCATTATTACAATGGATCATCAAAAAAAAATGATCCGCAAAAAAAAAAACGGATGCCATATGGAACATCAACTTTTTGGGGGCGGATCTGCAATTTGCCGACCGCAAAACACATACGGTTGTGTGCATGTAGCCTAAGGTATTTAATATATAATGTTAGCACAGTTGTGGTGGTGGCTCACTCCTTTTTACCTATGGTATGGTGCTGCCAGCCCAATGGAGAGGACACCCTACCTCTCAAAAGTGTTAAAATGGAATGAAAAATATATATTAGGCGAGCACTCTAACATAAGGCACACATTTATTCTATAAAATGATATCAGATACATAAAACCAAATACGTAAAATCAATAAGGAAAAAACAATAAGGAGATAAAACAATTAGATCAATTATATCGCAAAAACCACAATGGGGCAACTGCTGTATGTCACTATGAGGGTCCATAGTGCAGATAAGGGTCTCTTTCACCATATACTGCTTTTGGTTCCTTGTGAAACTTGAGTGATTGATGTCATATCTTCAGCATAATTGACAATATTCGACAGAATAATCGCAACTGTTGTAAATGTTGTTCCTGTTTTTTATTGCCTTATGGGGCTAAGGAGATTGATCTTATATCAACAAACAACGGTCGCAATTAACTGTACATGATGATATTACTCTCGATTGTATTCGAGTACAGTCCGAAAGTTCGTATTAACGGTATTAACAGTATTGGGTCGAATTATAGCTGACGGTAATCTCGGCTATTCTGCTGCTTACCTCTTTCCTCCAAGGATTATTCAGGTGTCTCCGCTGGTATCGAGGGGCAAGTGGTGCGGGAAGCTCCGGCATCTTGCGTCGCACTCCTCTATTGCTGTAATTGGCAACTCTCGCGGGATCACACTTACGCAACTTCCTCTTTCATCCGGAGATGACGTCTCTGGTATATCGATTCAAAATCCAATCTTCTGAATTCTTTATGATAGTGTCTGCATGGCCATGCGACTGGAGATGGTTCGACGGGTGTGTGGCGTTATTTTTTATACATGCAGTTTCATTGATGTAAGCGCCATGCAAAATGGGGGCCCACTGAGACTTTATCGCCCAAGGGCCCACATGAACCTGGTGCCGGCCCTGCCAGCATACTCCTATTCATGTCCCTAACTGCTAGAGTTACTGTGGCTTGCGGCACAGTGCGCAAAAATAAGAGAGGCCACCCTAGATCCCTGGTAGGGCAACCATTGAGAATTGGTGAAAGTAGGGCTCTCCACAATGAGAACATGCTGGTAGTTCAGTACAAGGACAAGAGGGACGTCCTTGTACTAACCACCATTCACACTAATGTCAACTCTCCTGGTCCAGTACGAGGTACCAGAACCACTAGCCACACACCAGTTTGTGAATCCTGGACTACAACAGGCACATGTGTGGGAGGGGTGGATCTTTCAGATCAACTTCTGAAGCCCTACAGTGCCACATGAAAAACGAAAGTGTGGTACAAGAAGCTGGCTGTACACATTGTACAGATGGCAATGTGCAATGCGTATGTGCTTTTTCAATCTGCAGGCTACACAGGAGCTTTAAATAAAAAGGAATTTTTCATTTTCACGGCCAAGTGTTTCCTAATTCTAGGAAACACCTTTGAGGTCAAAGTGCTCACTACACACCTTGAAAGTTTCCTTGAGGGGTGTAGTTTCCAAAATGGGGTCACTTTTTGGGGGTTTACACTGTAGGGACACCTCAGGGTATCTATTTGCAACATACAGTAGCTTCCAATTACCATTCCAGCTGAATCCGCTCTCCAAAAGCCATATGGTGCCCCTTCCACTCTGAAGCCTGCTGTGCACTCATACATCATTTTTTGAGAATGTATGGGGTGTTGCCATATTCGGGGGGAATGGGGAACAAAATTTGGGGTGCATTTTGTCCTGTTCCCTTTTGGGAAAGTGAAAAATGTGGGTGTAAAGCAAATGTTTCTAGAAACAAATGCAATTTTTCATTTTCACTACCAAGTGTTTCCTAATTCTAGGAAACACCTGTCATGGTCTTACCTCCTTGCTGTTCTCCTTCGTTTGACATGTGCTGGCGGCCATCTTGGTTTCTGGGTTTCTTGTAGCCTCCCACCCTGCGGCTCCTCCTTCCCACTGGGAGGAGCTGGATGCCTAGCTCATATATATAGGAGGTCTGTGGCTTCAGTTCCCTGCTTGGTCCTCCTGTGCTCACATGCTTCTAAGACTGCTGCTGCTTCTGGTTCCTGATCCTGGCTTCGTCTGACTACCCTGCTGATTCCTGATCCTGGCTTCGTCTGACTACCCTGTTGGTTCCTGATCCTGGCTTCATCTGACTACCCTTCTGGTTCCTGATCTCTGGTTTCGCAAGACCCTGCTTCGGTTTAGCCATCCGTTTGGACTTTTGCCTTACAGCTTTATTTTCAATAAAGCCTTCTTATTTCCACTCATCTCTTGTTGTACGTCTGGTTCATGGTTCCATGACATTAGGACCAAGCCATGAATTCTGACGGTACAGGGCCATCCTCGCTACCTACGCTGGTTGCCAGACTTGATCAGCAGGATCACCTGTTGGGTCGGTTCGCTGTGGCGTTGCAAACCCTGCTTGAACGCACGGCTCATTTAGCTTCCGTTGCCGATGGGTCGGTTGTCGCTCCTGGGCCCGCTCCTACTGCCGCTCCGGTTGTTGCGCCAGAGTCTACCCCGACACCTGTTGCTGCGCCTGCGGTGTTTCGGGGTATGACCGGTTCTGCCCCCCTTCCACAGCGCTTTGGGGGAGAGCCAACTCAGTGCCGAGGTTTCCTTAACCAGGTGGGCATTTACTTCGAGTTGCTGCCACATGCCTTTCCTACTGAGAGATCAAAGGTGGGCTTCTTGATCTCGCTGCTCTCGGACAAGGCCTTGGCCTGGGCCAGCCCTTTATGGGAGAACAACAATCCGGTGGTTGCCGAGTTTTCCGGTTTTGTTGCTTCTCTTCGGAAGGTATTCGATGTGCCGGCTCGTGCTGCCTCTGCTGCGAAGCTCCTTATGTCCATCAGACAGGGTTCACGATCCGTAGCTGAATACGCCATTGAGTTTCGTACCCTGGCAGCAGAGGTGGGCTGGAATAATGAGGCTCTGGTCGCTGCTTTCTCTCATGGTCTCTCGGATGCCTTGAAGGATGAGGTTGCAGCTAAGGACCTACCTGTGGAGCTCGAGTCTCTTATTTCTTTCCTGATTTTGATTGACACCAGACTCAGGGAGAGACCTTCCTTTCAGGAGAGCCTGCGGAGGCCTTCTAACAGATTGGCGCCTACGTTTGCTGTCCCACCCGTGCCTCCCTCTCCTCCCACGCCTCCTGGGGATGACTTGTCTGGGGGTAAACCCATGCAGCTGGGGTTTGCTCGCCTGTCCGAGGGGGAGAGGGTACTCCTGGAGACGCGAGGGCCGATGCATGTACTGTGGTCTCGGTGGGCATTTTCGGTTGGCATGCCCGAACCGTCCGGGAAACGCTCGCACCTGAGATCCTGTCGGGGGCAGATCTTGGGTGGAGTCTCCTCGTCCCCGGTTTCCCGTGTTGACAAACCACTGATTACTGTTGTCCTCTCCTGGGTCGGGGGCTCGGTGACGACCCAGGCGTTGGTGGACTCTGGTGCTGGTGGTTTGTTCATTGATAGTGTGTTCGCTGCCGCCAATTCCATTCCTCTGCAGCCTCGAGGTTCCCCACTGGCTCTTGAGGCGATAGACGGCAGACCCCTTCTGCCGCCACACGTGACTCATGAGACCCTTCCAGTGGGGATGGCCATTGGTGCCGTTCACAGAGAGTCGGTCTGTCTCCAGGTTATTTCGTCTCCACACTACTCGGTGGTCTTGGGGTACCCCTGGCTCCAGAAGCATAATCCGACTTTCGATTGGAAATCGGCCGAGATCCTCTCGTGGTCACCGCAGTGTGGGGCTAGTTGCATCCATGGGCCTGTCAAGTTGCTGTGTACTTCCTCGGACTCTCTGTTGCCTCCTGAATACGAGGAGTACCGGGATGTATTCGATAAGGTGCGTGCGGTTGCCCTACCTCCGCACCGCCCATACGATTGTGCCATAGAGTTACAATCTGGTGCCGTTCCTCCTCGTGGCAAAGTCTATCCACTGTCGGTAGCGGAGAATGAGGCCATGGAGGAGTACGTGAGGGAGGCGCTTTCACGCGGACACATTCGCAAATCCTCGTCCCCGGCAGGGGCTGGATTTTTCTTTGTGAAAAAGAAGGGCGGTGAGTTGAGGCCTTGCATCGATTACAGGGGTCTCAATCGCATCACGATCAAGAACGCTTACCCGATACCCTTGATTTCCGAGCTGTTCGATCGCCTCAAAGGGGCCACGGTCTTTACCAAACTCGACCTGAGGGCGGCATATAACCTGGTAAGGATCAAGGCGGGCGATGAGTGGAAGACCGCGTTTAACACCAGGACCGGTCATTATGAATCCTTGGTTATGCCCTTTGGGTTGTGCAATGCGCCCGCAGTCTTCCAGGAATTCATCAACGATGTTTTCCGTGACCTGTTGCAGCAGTGTGTGGTGGTCTATTTGGATGACATCTTGGTATATTCTGAATCCATGGAGGCCCACATTCTGGATGTCAGACGAGTGTTGCAACGGTTACGAGAGAACAAGCTGTTCAGTAAGCTTGAGAAATGCGAATTTCACCGATCCCAGGTAACCTTCTTAGGTTACATCATTTCCGCTGAGGGGTTCTCCATGGATCCTGAGAAGGTTTCGGCTGTCTTACAGTGGCCCCAGCCCAGTGGTCTTCGTGCCCTGCAGCGCTTTTTGGGCTTCGCCAATTATTATCGGAAGTTCATCAGGGACTTTTCCATGCTAGCCAAGCCTCTCACGGATCTGACCAGGAAGGGCAGTAATCCCCAGGTCTGGCCGCCCGAGGCCATCCGAGCTTTTGAGGCTCTAAAGTCCGCCTTTGTGTCGGCTCCGATTCTGTCGCATCCCAACCCTGGGTTGCCGTTTGTCCTCGAGGTGGACGCGTCTGAGACGGGAGTAGGCGCCCTCCTGTCTCAGCGTAGAACACCAGAGGGCCCTCTGCTTCCTTGTGGGTTTTACTCCCGGAAACTGTCTTCCGCGGAGTGCAACTATCAGATTGGTGACAGGGAGTTATTGGCCATCGTGCAGGCCCTTAAAGAATGGAGGCACTTGCTCGAGGGCTCGGTGGTTCCGGTTCTCATCCTGACGGACCACAAGAATCTGACCTACCTCTCTGAGGCCAAGAGATTGACACCACGTCAGGCCAGATGGGCTCTGTTCTTGTCACGTTTTAATTACGTGGTCTCCTACCTACCCGGTTCCAAGAACATCAGAGCGGATGCCTTATCACGGCAGTACTCCGAGCTGTCCGGGGAGGAGTCGATTCCGACTTCGGTCATACCTCCGAATCAGATCCTGGCCGCCATTCGCACCAGCCTGACCTCTCCCCTGGGTGAGCAGATTTTGGCGGCTCAATCTGGTGCTCCCTCTGGGAGACCCAACGGCAGGTGTTTTGTGCCTGAGGAGTTGCGCACTCGGTTGTTGCGAACCTACCATAACTCCAAGGCCGCGGGGCATCCTGGAAAGAATCAGCTGTCCTGGGCTGTTTCACGTCTGTTCTGGTGGCCTTCTCTACGTTCCGACATCGCCGCATATGTAGCGGCATGCTCCGTTTGTGCCCAGAGTAAGTCCCCTCGGCACCTTCCGTTGGGCCTTTTGCAACCCATAGCCTACCAGGTCGGAGACCGCGTATGGTTGTCCACCCGCAACCTCAACCTTCGAGTGCCCACTCCCAAGCTGGGGCCTCGCTTTGTTGGTCCCTTCCGAGTGCTTCGCAGGGTAAACCCGGTAGCCTATGCCCTTGCGCTTCCTCCTGGCATGCAGATCTCCAACGTGTTTCATGTCTCCCTCTTGAAGCCACTGGTGTGTAATCGTTTCACTTTCTCGATTCCTCGGCCTCGTCCGGTCCAAGTGGGCAATCGTGAGGAGTATGAGGTGAGCAATATCCTGGACTCACGCCTGGTCCGCGGTCGGGTGCAGTTTTTGGTCCATTGGCGTGGTTATGGTCCAGAGGAGCGTTCCTGGGTTCCCTCCGCAGATGTCCATGCTCCTGCCTTGCTCCGAGCCTTCCACGCACGCTTCCCTCAGAAACCGTTCCTTACTCCGCGGAGGAGGGGCCCTTGAGGGGGAGGTACTGTCATGGTCTTACCTCCTTGCTGTTCTCCTTCGTTTGACATGTGCTGGCGGCCATCTTGGTTTCTGGGTTTCTTGTAGCCTCCCACCCTGCGGCTCCTCCTTCCCACTGGGAGGAGCTGGATGCCTAGCTCATATATATAGGAGGTCTGTGGCTTCAGTTCCCTGCTTGGTCCTCCTGTGCTCACATGCTTCTAAGACTGCTGCTGCTTCTGGTTCCTGATCCTGGCTTCGTCTGACTACCCTGCTGATTCCTGATCCTGGCTTCGTCTGACTACCCTGTTGGTTCCTGATCCTGGCTTCATCTGACTACCCTTCTGGTTCCTGATCTCTGGTTTCGCAAGACCCTGCTTCGGTTTAGCCATCCGTTTGGACTTTTGCCTTACAGCTTTATTTTCAATAAAGCCTTCTTATTTCCACTCATCTCTTGTTGTACGTCTGGTTCATGGTTCCATGACAACACCTTTGAGGTCAAAGTGCTCACTACACACCTTGAAAGTTTCCTTGACGGGTGTAGTTTCCAAAATGGGGTCACATTTTGGGGGTTTCCACTGTAGGGCCACCTCAGGGTGTCTTCATATGCGACATAGCTCCCAATTACCATTCCAGCTGAATCCTCTCTCCAAAAGCCATAAGGTGCACCTTCCACTCTGAAGCTTTTTTTTTTGTCCCACTCTGGAACTTCAACTTTTGGGGGTTTGATCCCCTGTACAATGCATTACAATACATCCTGCTGCTCTATGACATTGTCTGCCTACCTTTAAGTCTTCTGAAATAATGACCCCTAATACCCTTTCCTCAGATACTGAGGTTAGGACTGTATCACTGATTCTATATTCTGCTCTTGGGTTTTTACGCCCCAGGTGCATTATCTTGCACTTATCAACATTAAATTTTAGTTGCCAGATTTTTGACCATTCCTCTAGTTTTCCTAAATCCTTTTCTATTTGGTGTATCCCTCCAGGAACATCAACCTTGTTACAAATCTTTGTGTCATCAGCAAAAAGACACACCTTACCATCGAGGCCTTCTGCAATTTCGCTGATAAAGATATTAAACAATATGGGTCCCAGAACAGATCCCTGAGGTACCCCACTGGTAACAATACCATGGTCTGAATATACTCCATTGACTGCAACCCTCTTTTGTCTGTCCCTCAGCCACTGACTAATCCATTCAACAATATGGGAGTCCAAGCCCAAAGACTGCAATTTATTGATAAGCCTTCTATGTGGGACAGTATTAAAAGCCTTACTAAAGTCTAGATAAGCGATGTCTACTGCACCTCCTCCATCTATTATTTTAGTCACCCAATCAAAAAAATCAATAAGATTAGTTTGACATGATCTCCCTGAAGTAAACCCATGCTGTTTTTCAGCTTTCAATCCATGGGATTTTAGATGGTCCACAATCCTCTCCTTAAGTATGGTTTCCATTAATTTTCCCACTATTGATGTCAGGCTTACTGGCCTATAGTTGCCCGATTCCTCCCTACTACCTTTCTTGTGAATGGGCACAACATTTGCTAATTTCCAATCTTCTGGGTCGACTCCTGTTGCCAGTGATTGGTTAAATAAATCTGTTAATGGTTTTGCTATCCACCGCTGAGCTCTTTTAATAGCTTTGGGTGTATCCCATCAGGCGCCTGTGACTTATTTGTATTAATTTTAGACAGCTGACTTAGAACCTCTTCCTCTGTAAAGACACATGCATCAAAAGAATCATTAGTCTTCTTTCCTAACTGAGGTCCTTTTCCTTCATTTTCCTTTGTAAAAACTGAACAGAAGTATTCATTGAGGCAGTCAGCTAGTTCTTTATCTTCTTCCATATACCTTCCTTCTTTTGTTTTTAATTTGGTAATTCCTTGTTTTAGTTTCCTTTTTTCATTTATGGATCTGAAGAATGCCTTATCGCCTTTTTTCCCTGACTGAGCTAATTTCTCTTCTGCCTGTGCTTTATAACTTGTTTGGCCTCTCTCTGCCTAATCTTATAAATTTGCCTGTCATCCTCGTTTTTTTTTTTTTATTATAATTCCTAAATGCTCTCTTTTTGTTTTGAATGATTTTGGCTACTTCTGCTGAGTACCACAGTGGTCTCTTCCTTTTTTTGCTTTTACTGACAAGCCTAATGCAGTTTTCTGTTGCCTTCAATAGTGTCACTTTTAAGTAGTAGAATTTGTGAGCGGGTGCACGTAGGTGACGCACGCACCTCCCAGCCATGGAGCTCCCAGCCCGATGAGAAGTTGAGTCCCTGACGAGGCTGCCCGGCTGCTGTGTTGGTTCCCCTCCCACCCCGCCTGCTGCCTGGACACAGTGTGGAAACCTCCTGACTCATTGCCGCTTAACATATGATGGTCTTGGCCTGCACTACTCACCTGCCTTGCCGCTGCTCGTCGGCCGACTCCCCTGGGTCTGCTGGGCACGCTGTGACCGCCGTGATGCATGAACTGGAGCTGATCGCTGAGCTGTGACTGAAGGAAGGCTGGGCCGACCTGGTGGTTCGTGAGTGTCTCGCCCCCCCCCCCCTCCTCTTGCGAACGGGATTTGAGTTGTTTGTTGCCTCTCTTTTTGCCAGGAGATCCTGAGGTCTGCTGTTGGTGGTCTGGCACGGCAGTAGAGACAGGGAGTAGGTTGGGGACTGCCGGAAGGGGGCCATGGAACGGATCCTAAAGGCACATATGTGGGATCTGTGTGGCGCCCCCCCTCCTCCTCTGAAGGTCTGCGGAAAGGTGGTGGAGAACTTTCCAAACTAGCAGAACTATGAAAAGTGATTGCTACTGATTGCTATTGGTTGCATGATACTAACAGTATGAGCTGCTAACACCATAAGTATTGGAGCCTGACACGGGGTATAAGTCTCAAAGTGAAGTGGCTGGAGGAAATGAGGGGCTGAACTAACTTGATTAATATTGCAAATGAAGCGAGTCCTACCGATCCCCATGTTTAACCATTCCTGCTGTGAATATTAAAAGCATGACAGCCTTGCCATAGGCTATATATATTGTAAACAGGGGATGGTTGGATGACTTAAGGGTTTGAACTAATCCTAACTAATTTTGCAAATGAACTGAGCCAACTGAGTGACTGCCACTAACTTTATGGTATTAACTGTTTTGAGCTGTGGTTGAATACGAAATGATTGGATGAACGGATGGCTCAAGTTTATTCAACAAACGTTCGAATAACAATTGAGTCATTGCTGATGATTTTTAGGCCATTAACTGTGCGAGCTCTAAAATAACGCAATCACCAATCAAGTTTTTTGCAGTATAACGGACTAAGTGAAAGAGGAAACTCTAAGGATGGCTAGACAGGGGGTGGGGAAAAGGGCTAAGGGCCAAGCTGAGGTAAACACTTCCATTTCCCCTATGACAAAAAAACCCAGAAAAAACTAGGCAATTACTTTTGACCACTATGCGAGTACAAAGTAGCCCCATATAACAAAACAATAACAAATACAGGTGCACTCTGCAGTCTCACTAAACCCTCAAACCTTAGGTCTCGGGCTACTTGAGAAACCTTGACGTGGTGCCCGGGCTTAGATATGTTCTACACCGTAGGACATGTTGACTAATCTCTCAATTTTAAAATCAGTTTGAGGGTTTAGTGAGACTGCAGAGTGCACCTGTATTTGTTATTGTTTTGTTATATTGTTATATTGATTATGACATACGCACTTGTTACCTTGTGTGAGATGTCTATTGTGGTACTTGTGGTTCACCGCGGGCATCCTCCACCGTATGCATTTTGCTGGGGATCGCCATTAGCAACGGGCCACAAGTGCAGGATTTGCTCCCCTGTATATATGCACGACTGCATGTGGGTTTGAGCACCTCCTGCTAATGCCACCCTGTCTTTTTAGTTTGTATACAAAGTAGCCCCCCCCCCCCCCCAAAAGAAAAAAGAGGAGCTGACTCGCTCTCAAGAGGGTGAATCTATCCTAGAGGAAAATTCTGTAATTAAGGTGACTGAGGTGAGTTTCCAGTCTGGAGATGGGGGAGGGCAGCAGGTGGGGTTGGGGAAGGAGGGAAAAGAGACAACAGAAGGGGAGCAGGTTCCTAGTTTGCAGGACATATTCCAAGAAATAAAAAAATGTAGCCTGGCAATACAGGACCTCTCTCTCCAGACTGGAAATATCAGGGAGTCGGTGGGTTAACAGAAATAGAGAAAAGAACGTCTGACTCTGAGGATCTCTTACAGACAATTAGGGTAGAAAAAGACTCCCTGAAGGAGGAAAATAGGGAATTGAAAAGTAGAGTACTGGATTTAGAAAATTGGTCCAGGAGGCATAATCTGAGATGTCTGGGTATCCCAGAGGGGGCGGAGGGGCAAGACCTCACCGCTTTTGTACAAACTTGGTTGAAGGAACAGCTGGGCCAGGACATCTCGGATTATAAAAACTTTGTGGATCAAGCCTATAGACTCCCGTCAAAGAAACACCCACCCGGAGCGAGACCAAGACCTATAATCCTCAATTTACTATCGGTTAGGGATAAGGATGAGATAATGCGCAGATCTAGGAGAAGAGGGCAAATGGAATATTCAGGTGCAACGGTAATGTTATTCCCTGATTATGCAAAAGAAACGGCAAAAGAAAGAAGTCGGTTTATAGAGGTGAAAAAAATCTTACGCCTAAATAATGTCAAATATTCAATGATGTTCCCAGCCAAACTGAGGGTTGAATGGGAAAATAAAAACAGGGTTTTTGATACAGCGGAGGCGGCAGGAGCTTGGGCTAAAGAAACGATAAGGAGTTGAGGGGTACTGGGCTGGAGATTGGCTGGGAGGGGGTAATGCCAAGATAGAGAACCTGGATTGGAGTTTCTGGCTCATTCAGAGGGGAGAGGGGGTGGGTATGGGGGGTCGGAATTTCGAAGTGCCGTTGTTTTTGCTTTATTTTTTTGTCTGTTTTTTTTGTTTTTGTTTTTTCTCTCTCTGTGTTTTGTTCCTTTTCTCTCCTCCTCTCTCTCTCCCCTTTCCCCCTGGGGGCCTTCCAAATACATTTTTGAGATGGGCAGATATATAAATAGCCTTCTATGAGAATTATATCTTGGAATATTAGGGGTTTGAGTAGGGGTGTAAAGAGAGTGGCAGTTTTTGATGCAATACATAGATTTTTACCTGCGATAGTTTGTTTACAAGAAACGCATCTGACAGGTGAAACGATAAATGGACTGGCTAGATCGTGGATACAGCACTCCTTTCACTCAGTCTACTCATCATATGCCAGAGGGGTGAGTGTATTAATACACCGGGATGTGGATATTAAAATAGGGGAATTAGACATAGATGGGGAGGGGCGATATGTTTTGATCGACTGTCTCTTGGAAGGAAGACCATGGGTAATTGCAAATGTCTATATACCGCCACCTTTCAAGTTGGAGGTTTTATTAAATTCACAATTTTTTACTTAAGGTAGGGGATAAACTACTTGTAGTTATGGGTGATTTCAATAATGTTATGGAGAGCAAAATGGATAGATGTAGAGTTGGGAACGTTCAAAATGTTAGCATGGGATCAAAATTTAAAAATATCACAGAGGAATTGGGTTGGATAGATATTTGGAGGGTAATGCACCCGAAATTGAAAAAGTATTCATGTTTTTCAAAGACAAATTGATTTAGTTTTCACTAATGATAGGGGATCGTCTGAAATTGAAAAGGTCAAATTTGGACAGCGTGGGATTTTGGATCATAACCCAATCATCACAAATATAAAAAAAAAAGTAGAGGGATGCACATAAATTTTGGGTGGATAAATATAATGGGTATATACAAAAAGGTTTTGAAAGGGATAACGGAGTTTTTTGATTGGAATGAAGGTTCAGCAGCAACCAATATAGTATGGGAGGCCGCAAAGGCATATATTAGAGCAGGGCTGGCCAACCTGAGGCTCTCCAGCTGTTGCAAAACTACAGGTATCAGCCTACAGCAAAGCATGATGGGAGTTGTAGTTTTACAACAGCTGGAGAGCCACAGGTTGGCCAGCCCTGTATTAGAGGGATCTTCACAAAATACACAGCAGGGTATAAAAAAGGGCTAAGGAAAAAAATACTGGACATGGAACAAGATGCGGAAAGATATGAAAATAAGTATACTGGAAACCCCACAGATAAAAACTATAAGGAATGGATAGAGGTAGTATCCAAATTGGAAGGTGAGCGGCTTCTACTGGCCCAACAACAGAAAGAAAACTATGTGAGGGATAATTATGTTTTTGCACATATACCGGATAAAAAGTTGGCGGCCTTGGAGAGGACCCAGATGAAAAAATAATAATGCTTCCGGTTCCGGCGCTGGTATGAGGAGACGCGCTTAGCGGAGCTCCGCCACCTTCCCGACCAGCTTTACTCTCCGATTACCGCCTACGGGCTCAATTAACCACACGAAGTGTGGTAAGTGTTGGCAGACAGCGCATTGTGTATGGAGAGGTACCTGCTACGTAGCGGGAAGAAGCCGGAGGACGGAGACGAATCGTGGCCGGAGTGGCTGCATAAAGAGGCCAAGATGGCGGCCGAGATTGAGACCACGCCGCGGGTGGTTGAATTGAACCAGCCCCTGCTATCCTCACAGGAGGACTTGTTCCAGCCTACCCCGCTACCAGCTGCGGATCTGAAGAGGCTGGCAATAGAGGTCGCGGCCCACCTGGCACCTGATCTTAAATCCACGCTAGCAGCGACGATACAGGAATCCCTTACAGAGCTGCAAGAAGCTTACAATCAGCAGGGATACCGCATAGACGAACTTGAGCAGAGGACGTCATGCGTGGAAGAAGATATGCAAGGCACGCAATCGCGAGTGGAAGCGTTGATGCAGACGGTAAATGAGTTAAAAGAGAAGGTTGATGACCTTGAAAATCGCTCACGCCGCAGTAACCTCAGGTTAGTTGGTCTTCCAGAGGACATACCGGGCTCAGAGCTTAAACACATTTGTGAGTCAGAACTCCCCAGAGCGCTGGAACTGTCGATTCCCCGCAAAGTGGAAAGAGCGCATAGATTGGGGTCACTGCAGAGCCCTCCTGAGGGATCTAAGGAGGTATCTAACCGATCGCAGAGGGGCAGACAGGTCATAATGAAATACCTCGATTTCTCTGACAAGGAGGACATTATACGCGCTTTTAGGGCGCGAAAAGAGCCTCTAACCTATAGGGGGCAAAAGATCATGCTTTTCAATGATTACTCAGCAGTGATCACAAAGAAAATGAGAGGTTTCAGCGAAATATGCACGTCACTGTTCCAGACGAAGATCCGTTTTCAGCTACTGTATCTGGCAGTTTTAAAAGTGAAGTGCGCTGATGGAGTCTACAGGAACTTTAATAATGCCTCAGATGCTGCAGCTTTTTTTTCACAAGGCCCTTATCTCGCCGAGTCTGAGGATCCAGTGGAAAAGGGGAGAAGAGGATCACAGAGTCCACAATCTGGATTGCAAGGGACTTCCAGAGACAAGTCGCAAAGGAAGGATGAGGGCCTGCACTTTTCGTCTGGCAATCAGCAGAAACAGCGAAAATGAGGGGTGCTATGCTTTATTCCTCTTCACCTCCATAAAAGGGGAGGCGAGAAATCAATGAGGGGGCTGTAAGATCTGGTGGTTTCAATCCTCCACTGTAAGCTAACCAGGGGGGAATGTGTGGGATTGTAAGATGGTACCAGAAAAAAGTGAAGCCCAGGATATAATGTTTGGTTCACTTGCCTTTACAGGCTACTCAGGGATGTTTTTCTATGTTCTTTTTGCATGTTTTAGTTATGTTAGTTTTGTCCTGCCAATCTTTATGTCTCATACAAATGACAGCGGGGGGAAGAACCTTCTAAAAATGTGGGGTGATGATTAAGATTGTAACGTGGAACGTCAAGGGCCTGCGCTCCCTGCAGAAACGCATAATGGTGCTGCGCCATCTCAAGCGCTTGAGGGCAGATATTGCGGTTCTGCAGGAAACGCATCTCCTAGAGGCGGATTTTATAAGAATGTCAAGGCTTTGGGTGGGCAAGGTTTATGGATCTCCGGCTATACAGGGCAAGGCGGGTGTAATCACTCTGGTGCACAGGAATTTACTGCATAGAGTTCAAGGTTACGCTGATGATGATGAGGGCAGGGTGTTGATACTAACATTAAAAGATGGGAGCAGAAATCTCAACATATATAATGTATATGCACCCAATGTATCGCAAGGTCGTTTTTTTGCCTCTCTGAGAGATAAGATACTGGCGGATCAGGTGGGCAACATCTTGGTGGGAGGGGATTTTAATGCCACAATGGTAGAAAGCGAGGATCGTAAGCAGTCAGGGTCGGTGAAGAGTGGGGTCCATGGGAGAAGTGGGGTTTTGTCTTCTCTTGCAGAGTACATTGTTATGGTGGATACCTGGCGGATGTCACATCCGGATGAAAGAGACTTTACCCACTTCTCCCATGCACAAAACTCGTGGTCTCGTATAGACTACTGGTTTGCTAAGCCAGAACTTCTATCCAGAGTTAGCGAGGTAGTTATCGAAAATCTGGTGATCTCAGACCATTCGCCAGTAGTTTTGACTTTGGCGGATATGGAACCGAGAGGGGCAGAATATATCTGGAAATTCCCGTCTTTCCTAGCTGAGGATGAGACTTTTGTAGAATTACTACAGGGTTGGTGGCTGGAATACAGCACTACCAACCAGGAACATGAATCTGACCCTCTTCTTTTTTGGAAAGCAGGCAAGTCAGTTCTACGAGGCAGACTGATAGCATACATAACAGGTCTCAAGAAAGCTACGAAGGCACAATTTGTTAAGTGTAGTCAGGCAGTCCAGTGTTGTTACAGGACTTTTGTGCAATCCCCTTCGTCTGAGAACAAAGACAAATGGGTTGCAGCTAGGGGGGAGTTTGAGCTCTGGGCAAGGAGAAAGGAGAGCTTTCACACAGCTAAGTGGGAATTGGAGCTGCACAAGTTCGGTAATAAGGCCGGTAAACTCCTGGCAAATTTGGCTAAGGGGCGTAGACAAACAACCCCAATCACCCAATTGCGCGACTCGGCAGGAAAGTTGAGGTCCCAACCCCCTGACATCTTGAAAATCTTTAGAAGTTACTATTCTGACCTGTATAGTAGACCCCCTGACAATGTAGTTAGACCCCAGTTTCTTGGAAGGCTTAAATCTCCCAGTGGTAGCACAGGAGGACCTGGATGAGCTTAACAGGCCCATCACGGAAGAGGAAATTTTAAAGACGATAGCACAGTTACCTGGGAATAAGGCGCCGGGAACGGGTGGCTATTCAGGTGACTTCTACAAAGCCCTTAAAGCACAAGTATCGCTGTCTAAATTGGGAAATGTCCTTTTGCAGGGGGGGAGGCTATCTGCTCAAATGAACATGGCACACATACGCATGCTCCCTAAGGAGGGTAAACTAGCAGAGGACCCTGCGTCATACAGACCTATATCCCTCATCAATTAGGATGTTAAAATCCTCTCGAATCTTATGGCCAATAGGTCAGCATGCATCCTCCCGAGCCTGATCAGCCCATCACAGGTTGGTTTCATTAGGAACCGGTCAGCGGTCACCAACATCCGTCGAGTTCTGGTGGTCTTAGATGAGGTGGGTCGGAGAAAAGGAGCTGAGAAAGCTTTCGATAAAGTACACTGGGAGTGGCTGTGGAGGGTGTTGGACGAATTTGGGGTGAGGGGCTCTTTTAGGGAGTACCTTTCTCAGCTCTACACAACTCCTATGGCCAGGATTGGCATGCGGGGTTTTCTTTCTGACCCTTTTAGCTTGCATAGGGGAACCAGGCAGGGTTGCCCCTTATCCCCTTTATTGTTTGACCTGGCTGTGGAGCCACTGGTTCGTCTGCTAAATTCGGGTGGGATTTTTGAGGGTATAAGAATAGGGAACTCTGAACTGAAAGCCATTTTTTTTCGCAGATGACATACTCTTATTTATGGGTAACCCCATGTCAGAGCTACAGGCAGTACTGAGCAGCATTGCAAAATTTTATCAGTTCTCAGGATTTACGATAAATACAGCCAAGTGTGCTCTTCTACAACTAGGGAGGGGGGAAACAAGAATGAAGCCTGGGAGTAATATAGAGGGGATACCGGTGGCTATAGACGACATTACATACTTAGGAATCAAGATAGGTCCTAGGGCAGAATCTCTGTATGGTCTGAATTATACCCCCTTATTAAGCAAGGTGACTAGTGAGCTGCGTAGGTGGCAGAACCTACCCCTACCCCTACTAGGCAGAATTCATTTAGTCAAAATGATCAGCTTCTCCAGACTTCTTTATCCTCTCCAGACGTTACCCTTGCTGATTAAGCATGTGGACGTCAGCAGGCTTTATGGTGAGGTGACATGCTTCATCTGGAAGGGGAAGAGACCACGAATAGGTCTGAGGAAGCTGATGGCCCTTAAACTGAAAGGGGGAATGAATATGCCTGATGTTAGGATGTATAACCATGCATGTCTTCTCAGGCACATTATTGACTGGCTGCGTCAAACGAGTTTCCACTCTGATTATACCTTAGAGAGGGAACTTTGGGCACCTTGGGATCCTTGCACTCTGTTACACACGGCCTTGAGAGCCCTACCCATGCATTTGCGGAATTCGATTATTTTCCGCCACACGTGGGCAGCGTGAAGAATTATTAGGAAGAATCTGCGACTCTGTCAGAAAGTCTCGACATTTTTACCTTTGTGGGGGCATCCGGAATTTGAGCAGGGAAGGAGGAATGCTCTGTTTAAGGAATGGAAGCAGAAAGGAATACTGACGGCCCAGCAATTGTTGCATAGGACTGAGAATAGATGGTTATCATGTCAAGAGGTTAGGGATGTTTATCACCGGAGTCCTTTTCAAACTATTCAATACTCCCAGGTTAATAAATTCTTAACTGATAGGTTGAGGGATGTCTCTAAGGAAATGTTGACGAATGACTTTGACAAGATAGTAATGAAGGGTACAGGCCCACAATCCATTTCTTTATTATACTCCTAATTACGGGAGATTTTGGGGGACGGCTTGCCACGCCTGGCTTTTCGCCCGTGGGCCCATATATTGGAGGACAGCGAGGCAGGGATTAAGAGTTTAAAGGGATGGTGGGCTATGAGGAACTCAGTCATAAATGAAACCTGGAGGGACACACATTTCAGGATAATGCATAATGCCATTTATGCTTTTAATCTCCCGGCAGGTCCCAACAGGTTGGACAGGATCACTAGCTGCCCAAAGTGTAAGGAAATGCACACTGACCTATTCCATGGTCTATGGTCCTGTCCTCAAATACAAGATCTATGGAAACAGGTGGCCCAAATATCAAAGGATAGCTGGAATCTGACAGCCCCGCTGAGCCCTGTGACCTTTCTTTTTCATTACTGGGAGGAGCTGAAGGATGAGGTCCCTCTGGAACGTAGGTTACCGACCCTCTTCCATGCACTCTGCATGGTAACTAAAAGGAGCATTTTACAGCACTGGCTCCGGCCCTCGGTTCCCTCTAGGGATGACATCTTAGCTTGTCTTAGAGAGTTACTGACTTTGGAGCGAGGGGATGTTATAAAACATAAGGAAGGGAAGGGAGGCAAATTTCTAAAGAAATGGAGAGGCTTTCTGACACAGTTTTTCTCTGATTCCGAAATTGAGCATGTCATGAGACCCTTCACATTAACAAAGTGGTATCTGGAGGAGCAGTTGAAAGGGCCGCTAGGCCGCTTGGCACAATAATAGGCTTCTTATAACAGCCTGTGACATTACTAGTATGTTGATATCATACTCCTAGCCCATGTCTGTCGAAAGGTATGGTGAATGTTCTGGCAGGACGACAGTTAGTTTTGGTTTGGGGTGAGGAGGAGGGGGGGGAGGGCGATGGGTTTTTCTCAGATCTGGGGAGGGGGGGGCTTTTAATTGAAGGGTTTTGAGAATAATTAAAGTAGAGGGCATATTGTCTTGCGTCTTTACTGTATACATAGGCACCAATGTCTGTTTCCTGAAAATGATCTGTAACAAACAAGCAATGCTTTGGAATTGTACTTTATGTATGTCCTTTATTTGGAAAATAAAATTTATATATATATATATATATATATATTCACTGTTTAGCAGATAAATTAGGCCATAAAACCACTGAACAAGCGGCTAAATTAGAACTGCTTAAAGAATATTTTCAAGACATGTATAGTAGTAAGATAAATAAGAACTCGACACAAATACAATACTTTCTGGCGGTTACTACTATCTCTACTCTAACAAAAAAGCAAAGTGAAAAATTGGAGGCCCCCCTAAATGCCCTGGAAGTGGATAAAATACTGTCTAGCATCACCAAAAAAAAGGCCCCAGGAATAGACGGCATCCCGTTCGAAGTGTATGCTCAATATAAAAAAATACTAATCCCCAAACTACTGGAGATGTGGGAGGACTCGAGGAAGGTAGGGAAGTTGCCAGACTCATTGAGAGAAGCCCTAATTACATTGATTTTAAAACCAGGGAAAGCCCCAACCCTTCTGGACTCATACCGTCCCATCTCACTAATTAATACCGACAATAAAATTTTGGCCAGGATCTTGGCAGCTAGACTTATAAGTGTGGTCTCGGGACTTGTTCATAAGGATCAGACGGGATTTATGTCAGGCAAAACTACAACCGATAATGTTATGCGCTATTTTGTGAACACCCAGATCGAACCCACGAATTGCGGCAAACTACTTATTGTTACCATAGACGCCTCAAAGGCATTTGACACTGTAGAATGGTACTTTCTGTTTATAACATTGCAGAAAATGGGCTTTGGAGATGGCTTTATATCATGGATAAGGCTGTTGTATACTGAAATTTCAGAAAAAGTTATACTAAATGGGGAGTATTCTGATAATATTGGTATTGGTAGGGGGGTTAGACAGGGGTACCCCCTTTCCCCCCTGCTTTTTGCTATAGCTTTGGAGCCGCTGGCGGATATGATTAGGCAAGATGAAGAAATCGTGGGTTTCAGGTTTGGTGCGCACAAGTAAAAAATTGCTTTGTATGCGGATGATATTATGTTGTTTGTAGATTCACATAGATCACTTACGAAGATTTTCCAGGTATTTGATCAGTACGGTAAACATGCCGGTATTAAGATAAATTGGTCTAAATCGGCTTGTGTCCCGATTGATCCTCTGAACAATTTTATGCCAGGAGCATTGGAAATTAAAAAGAACCCATTAAATATCTGGGTATTCAAATAACTCCAAATCCTAAGGAATATGTCCAGCTGAATGTGAGCCCTAAAATACAAGAAATTAGGAAGAAAATAGACGTATGGAAAAGATTATATGTCTCGATGGCAGGTCAGATCTCCTTATTACCCTCCCTGAATTATATTCTGTGGAATGCACCGTCAATAATCCCCCCAAAAATATTCAAAATAATTGCCAGTCTTTTAATGGATTTGATATGGCGAGGGAAAAGGATAAAAGCACAAAGATTGTATATTCATGAGAGGGAGGGGGGACTATCAGTCCCAGACTTGGAACTATATTTTATTTCCCGCCATATAAAAAACATGATAACGTGGAGTAACACACAAAGATATAAGTCCATGAAAGTAGGGATTAATGCAAGGTTGATGAACTATCTTTCAGCACATAGAAGCGGGTGTGTTTGCACAACAGGGAAGTAGAAAGATACCGCTGTTTGAGCTGATGGAAAAGGTTTGGAAGGAAGCAAGGGTCTTCTGGACCCAGGCTGGACTACATGCTAACACCATACTGTGGGATAATATCCATTTAATAGAATTAAAAGAAATTGAACAAGAGGTTTGGTGGAGGCATGGAATCTATAAACTGGGACAGATATGGAGACAGGGCGATATAATATTATATGAAGATCTTAAAAAGGAGTATGGTCTGGGTAATACAGAACTGTGGTTTTTCCACTTACAAATAAAACAAGTATTGGGAAAGCTGCTGGGGCGGGGTACATTGATATCTACCCTTCCGCAGCATTTAGCTGACATTTCTGGTTTAAAAATAGGGGGGAAATTAGTCTCTAAAATATACCAATGTCTGTTAAAACAAAAGACTAAGAGGATAGCAGTAAACAGCTTAATGCATAAATGGAAAGATGCTATAAACCCCCAGCGAGAAGAATTCTGGGATTTGGCTATACAGGGGAAAAATAGGATCTCAAAGAACTTTTCCCATAGAATTACCCAATTCAACATACTATATTGCCTTTATTAATCCCCCAAGTTTTTAATTAAGGGTTACAAACCCAAAGTCTTCAGATCTTTAAAGTGCGGGGAGATAGAGGTGGATGATATTCACATACTCTAGACATGTCTGAAGATCCAGGAGTTCTGGAGAAAAGTCAGAGATAGAACAGAGCAATACCATCATATTAAAGTCCCTAGCCAATTTGAGATATGTATACTGGGAGTGATGGGGAAAATGGATATCTCTCAACATCGAGAAATAGCTTCCAAATTACTTTTTCAAGCTAGGAGGTGTATTATCCGATATTGGGGAGGTAGTGCTGTACCCACGATTATGGAATGGCAGAATTTGAATAGAATTTCATTGGTTTGTGAGGAAGCTCATCTGGTAAACAATTGGATCAGGTTCTGTTGTAGCAGGGATAGACACACAATGTGGTTTGTAATGAGCAGGACCGTGGTACGGTTACACGGATGCCAAATTATGCAGTGGGTCAGGATATGGGTATAATAGTTTATAGTCCTGTTCGTGACGCCGCTTTATGCAGTCACCAGGATTCGGGTTTAATAGTCTATGGTTGGTTCGTGACGGCAATTGCAGCGTGCGCAGGGTACTCTCACAGGGCCTTTTAAGGTGTTATAACTCACGTACCAGTTTAGGAATGCCAGAGTGGTGTAATGTCTCTGTATGGTAGTGGTAATGGTGTCAGCTGTGCCTCCTACCTGGGTACGGCTGGACTCCTGGCTCCTGGCTCACTTGCAATAAAATGAATGTCTTGCTAGTAGGAGTAATAGAGGTATTTTCAGCAGTAATTGAGATCCAGACCCTTGGTAAAGTTCAAACTTGTCTTTACTGGTTATAACTTTCATCCAAGCAAGATACAGCTTTTGTTTTAGGTCCCAACAGGTATTGGCAATGGTTGTCAGGGATTTATCTTCTGCTCTCTCATGTACCTGGAGCTTGCAGGAAAAGGACGTCTGCTTGTTAGCTCTATACTGTGGCAGGAATTTGGCTTCTGCGCTTTCTATCTTCTGCTGTCTGGGGACTGACTAGCTGAGGAGGAATATGGCTTCTCGTGGGTCTCTGGACTTTGACTCACAGTTAGCTTCACAGGGTATGCTTCTTCCTGGAACTGGAGTTGTCTGCTTGCTTCTTCCAGCTGAGGCTGCAAGGCTCAGGCTGGGGATGATGATCAATTGTCTCAACTGAGACAAGATCCTGGCTTTGGATTCCTATATCTGGTAGCTCCTAACATGGACAGGAAAGAGAAAAAGAGGGGGTTAGTCACCTGGCTCTCAAGATGAAGGTCAGGGGACCTGACTCGCAGGGTGCCAAAGGTATGGGACCGAACAAAAAATGAATAATTACAATAAATTTTACTCTGGATATTGAGTAAGAGAACTCTTTTAAGAGCAAATAAAATAAATTGAGAAGGCTGCCAATGAGATAAGCTTGACTGGGATGCGTACCTAGGCAAGAGAATGCAATCAGAGGAACATGTAACAAAGTTTTTATCTCATAAAGGGGGCACCACTCTTTCTTTAGGTGATTAAGAATGTTTTACCAGAGTCAATATGTCTGACAAACTGGAAAATTAATTACAAAGTATATAATCGATTTGTGCCAATATCATAAAAACCACAACTGGAAGGTGAAACAAGGTTTTGTACTTTATGTATGTCACCCAGGAGGAGAGATGGGGGATAAACTCAAGACACCCCCAAACCCTTCCTCCTGCGCCTGGTTCGCTTCTAGAATGTCAGGAAAATAACGGCAGTCCTGTAGCTGGTACGTCTTGTTAATTCCTTTATTAAGAAATCAGGGTAGGGTGAGGAGAAGGCCCAACGTGTTTCGGGGACATGTATAAGTCCCCTTCATCAGGAGCATACTTTCTTGGGGAGTCACTGTCTTATTTATGCTGATTTCGGCGTCAAAATCAGACTGTGTGACATCACTTCCGATCCGCGTGTGCATATGCGTTCCAACATGAAACGCAAACCGGAAGTGAAGGGAGCCTCGAGGACAAACAAATAGAAAATACATGATGAAGTATTTTTCAAACAATAGTACAGACTGTAATATGGTACATAACAATATATAAAAATACATGGCCCGAAGGTTCAGAACACTTCAAAATCCTATCATCTTTCGCCGGCTGGGGGGGCGTGACCGGAAGTGATGTCACTTCCAGTTCGCGATATCAGCGAACGGCTAACATATTCATAAATACTTTTAAATTACTAAGGCAAATCTAAGAAAAGAGAGCTATAGATAGGTGTGACCCTGTCTTTAACAGACGGGGATGGTTTGTGTTAACTACCGTCAGAGGGATGTGATGTCACATCCGGATCTCCGGCTACTTCCGGGTGTTGGAACGCAAGCGGCAGCCAGATGGCTACTCTCTCTATGAATGGGTAGATGTGCGCATGGGCGAGGGGAAGGGAGAGCAAAAGGGGTCTAAAAAAACAATGCCATAATAAGGGGATTTAAAGCGGAATACCTAAGGAAAATTTTTATATAAAAAAATAAAATAAAAAATTCTGATGTATTAAAAGTAAGGGTCTGGATTATATAGAAATATAAAACAATATGTGCGTTTCTCAATAATATGTTCTTAGTATATGTATATAAGATTATATATAAAAAGATTATAAAAATATACATATCTACATAAAAATATACATATCTATATAAAAATATATATAAGAGACTATATATCGCTATACACACACAAACAAACATATATAGTGTGGACAATATAAAAAACTGTCAGATGATTATATACGGAAAGTAGACAATTACATACAATGAAACTCTGGTACAGCATAAAAAGTGGAAATGTATGTATGGATGTCTATAATATGGTAAATGTGTCTAATCAGATGGCGTAGATAGACAAAAGGTCGGTCTGAACAAAGGGCAATAAGGCTGGACCAACCCCTCGCTTTACAGGGCAGACACAGGGGCGTACATAGAAATCATTGGGCCCCATAGCAAGAATCTTAATGGGGCCCCACTAACTCCGTCCACTGGCCCATCCCACCACCTGGCCTGGCTTCTCCCCTGCCATACACCCAGCAGTTGCAGCCGTGTAGACATTAGGAGCTACTTTCACACTTGCGTTTCTATTTTCCGGTATTGAGATCCGTCATAGGGTCTCAATACCGGGAAAAAACCCGCTTTTGATTGTCCCTCCTAATGCATACCTCAGCTGCTGCAGAACATAAAAAGCTTCGTTCACATCTGTGTTGGGGCCTCATTCGTGGATCAAGTCATAAATGCTAGACACAATTTTATAGCCTGGAAGATGGAAACCTGACATCTCATCATAGTCAGCGGGATCCGTCGGGTGTTGTCGTCCATGAAGTGCCAGATCCGGAACTGCAGTGATTTTCGTTGATTTGCTCCTATGACGGCAGAACAGCGAACGTCACCAGCACAGATGTGAACAAAGCCTAATACTCACCTCAGCTGCTGCAGAACATTATAATAGTGACAAGGGAACTACAAGTCTCATCATCACCAGATTATTATTGGAAATTAGGGAGCAACACAGGGAGAGGTGAAAGTGGAGAGAACTACAATTTCCAGCATGTCCAGGCTGTTATGATCAGATACAAGTAGATATTACACAGAGTATTAGGCCGGGTTCATATCACCGTTTAGTTTTCAGTTCTTCTGATCCGTCAGATGAACAGAAAAATAAAGAAAAAAAATGATCCTGTATTTCAAGCATCAGTTCTGCACATTTGGCATCCGTTTATGCCATATCTGTCGGAGATCCTTTATTTTAGACAGAAAAAAGTCCTGCATGCAAAACGGAAAACTAAACTGTGATGCGAATCCAGCCTAAGAAAAGAGAACTACAACTCTCAGCATGTCCAGATTATAGGACATCATCTAGTTGTACCAGGTAAGAGCTTTAAAAAGAAATAACTATAACCCCCAGTATGGCCAGACTTATTATGGGGCATCAGTATACATTTAAAAGAGGGGGTATAGGAGGAGAGAACTACAACTCCCAGCATTACAAGCCTGTACTAGGGCATACGTTTAAATTACATTGAGAAACATATAATACGACAAAACTACAACTCCCAGCTTTTCTAGGATGTTATGGGTTATCCCAGAACACCACTAACCTCTCCTCCAGGCACCACACAGAAGCTCCGCCCCCTCACAGTGATATGCCACAGGTCTTTCACCAGTCCTCTGCACTGGTCACATGATGATGACATCAACAAAGGTCCTTTAGACTTCTGCTGCTCTGCTATTTATTGGCTTCCTGCACTGGTCACATGGTTGATGACATCACCAAAGGTCCTTTAGATTTCTGCTGCTCTGCTATTCATTGGCTTCCTGCACTGGTCACATGGTTGATGACATCACCAAAGGTCCTTCTCCACCTCTTACTTTCTCAGGTAGCCATACAAGTGTAATTAGTAGGGCGGGGCCTATCCTCCACTGCGGGCCCCCTTCCCCCATGGGCCCCATAGCAGCTGCGTGGTCTGCCTCTATTGGAGGTACGCCACTGGGCAGACATATATATAGAGCTCTCTCTCTTTTCTCAATTGGAGAGACCCTAATTGATGCGTTCCAACACCCGGAAGTAGCCGGAGATCCGGATGTGACATCACATCCCTCTGACGGTAGTTAACACAAACGATCCCCGTCTGTTAAAGACAGGGTCACACCTATCTATAGCTCTCTTTTCTTAGATTTGCCTTAGTAATTTAAAAGTATTTATGAATATGTTAGCCGTTCGCTGATATCGCGAACCGGACATGACATCACTTCCGGTCACGCCCCCCCAGCCGGCAAAAGACGATAGGATTTTGAAGTGTTCTGGACCTTCGGGCCATGTATTTTTATATATTGTTATGTACCATATTACAGTCTGTACTATTGTTTGAAAAATACTTCATCATGTATTTTCTATTTCTATTTCTATTTGTTTGTTATCGAGGCTCCCTTCACTTCCGGTTTGCGTTTCATGCTGGAACGCATATGCACACGCGGACCGGAAGTGATGTCACACAGTCTGATTTTGACGCCGAAATCAGCATAAATAAGACAGTGACTCCCCAAGAAAGTATGCTCCTGATGAAGGGGACTTATACATGTCCCCGAAACGTGTTGGGCCTTCTCCTCACCCTACCCTGATCATTTCTTAATAAAGGAATTAACAAGACGTACCAGCTACAGGACTGCCGTTATTTTCCTGACACTCTAGAAGCGAACCAGGCGCAGGAGGAAGGGTTTGGGGGTGTCTTGAGTTTATCCCCCATCTCTCCTCCTGGGTGAAGTGAGTACAAACCTTGTTTCACCTTCCAGTTGTGGTTTTTATGATATTGGCACAAATCGATTATATACTTTGTAATTAACTTTCCAGTTTGTCAGACATATTGACTCTGGTAAAACATTCTTAATCACCTAAAGAAAGAGTGGCGCCCCCTTTATGAGATAAAAACTTTGTTACATTTTCCTCTGATAGCTCCTAACATGCACACTCTAACTTCCTTCCCTCCCCATGCTGCAGGATATGGGCGCAGCCCACTTTGCTCACAGAGGGGGGAGCTAAACTGGAATGAACTATTCCAGTCTAGAGACACTAAACTGACTTAAAGGGGTTATCCAGGATTTGGGACTTTTGTCCTATAGTACTGCAGTGTCACACATATCAACAACACCCATGTCCTACCTGATGAACTTACTTCTAATGCCCCCTTTTGCTCCAATAAGTTCTCTGCCGGAAGTGAAGGTTTTCTTTCACTCAGTGACGTACCGGGTCCCTTGCAGAGGAGGAACGCTTCCTCTCCCGCTGTTCAGGGAGCAGGTGACGTCACTGCCAGCCTAGCTAATTATGCCAAAGTCTTGGAGGGGCAGTAACTAGCCTGGCCGAGATCCCGCTAAGCTCTGCCCCTCCAGTATGGTGACGTCACCGGGTGCCGACAAGGCACCAATCAGACCAACCAATTGGAGCGCGGTACTGTAAAAATGCTGGTTTCAGGCTGCAATCTCCACTCAGTGTGGAGATCGCTGCCTGAGAGCGAGTAAGTGCCCCCAGTTCCTTTTATAAAATAAAAAGCCCCCTCATATGTGCCCCAGTGCCGGTCATCAAATAAATCCCCCCTCATGTATGGGTTCCCATTGTCCTCGATCCGATGTTCCTCCGCTTCTGCTGCCCTGGAGCCGCTGACATCTGCAGAGAGAATGTTAGCAGGGCCGGCTCTATCATAAGGCAGCCCAAGTGGCTGCTTGAGGGCGCAGAGGCGGAAAACAATTAACTTGCTAACTTACACTTGCCCCGCTGAGCTTGTGTGTACATCCATACACATGACAGCTGCCCCAACACACCCAGCTCTGCTACATCCATGTCATGATTGTACACTAGGTATCAGTTATCTACAGTAGAAGTCTTATATATATACAGTACAGACCAAGAGTGTGCAAAGCAGTAATCAAAGCAAAAGGTGGCTACTTTGAAGAACCTAGAATATGACATATTTTCAGTTGTTTCACACTTTTTTGTTATGTACATAATTCCACATGTGTTAATTCATAGTTTTGATGCCTTCAGTGTGAATCTACAATTTTCATAGTCATGAAAATAAAGAAAACTCTTTGAATGAGAAGGTGTGTCCAAACTTTTGGTCTGTACTGTATATATCTATATATATATATATATATATATATATATATATATATATTTTAAGCAACTGGCTATACAGCTCTAATAGCTGTGTGGGTAAGTTCCTTGCCTCAGATGTGGAATCCCAGCATAAACTTTTCTGAAAGACAGGCTAAATAAGAACATGAGCACCAAATCTTCAACACTAGAGGCTGGTGGGAACACAGGCCGGAAGACGCCTGCATTGCATCGCTGACATGGAGGTAAGTATAAAATTATTATTATTTTTTTTTAAATACCGGACTGTTACTTTACTGCCACGGGGAGGGGGGAGGGGGGCTATTGGCGCCATGATACTGGCATGTGGAGCGGGGATAGAGAGGCACTTGATACTGGCACATTAGGGGGCAGGGGGAGAGGATGGCACTATGATACTGGCACATGGGGGAGGCAAGAAATGGACATGAATCATGAGGGGCAGAAATGTGAAATGATGGGGGGGGGGGGAGGGGGTAAGAAATGGACATGAATCATGAGAGGCAGAAATGTGAAATGATGGGGGGGGGGGGGTAATAAATGGACATAAATCATGAGGGGCAGAAATGTGAAATGATGGGGAGGCAAGAAATGGACATGAATCATGAGGGGCAGAAATGTGAAATGATGGGGGGGTGGGGGGGGGGCAAGAAATGGACATGAATCACGAGGGGCCATTTGCAAGGAGGAGTTTATGGGGAGGAATATAAGGCTGGATGATGAATATGTATGAGGGGGGCGTATCTATGGAGGAGTGAATAATGTGCAGGAGGCTGAATATGTATGAGGGGGGCGGATGCAGGGAGGTGATCTTACACCTGTAGAAACCGCATGCTGCTGAACTGCACTGGGACACACAATACTTTGCAGCAGGGAGTGATGGCATACATAAACAGATATGTAAACAGTCTGTTGGGGACTGTAGGAGCAATGCAGCAGTGTAAAAGCTACCTAAAAACATCTTGGGAACATAAACTTGGCTACTAATGGTGAGTAAGCTACTTTTAAAAAAATTTGCTTGATCCCGGACAACCCCTTTAAGTCCCTGCCCGAATATTGCTGCCACCTGCTGGTGAACATGAAGAATGACAACAATATACATTTGACAAGGCTTATAATGCACATTTGTGAGAATATGATGTGAAATTACACAAGATGACAAGGTAAATGTTTTTAGCAGATTGTAGCGGGGTAAAAGAGTTTAGTAACACAACTCTGGGGTGTTACAAATACACTTACAGCCTGCTGCATCGGGCTGCTGTCCCAGCCATCGGGTCCCCGTCACAGCAGTGAGGAGACCTGATGGGAGCTCCTTGTCACAGCAGCGTGGGGACCCAATGGGAGCACCCTCCCTGCATGGATACCACACGTGCCGTGGTCAGCTCTGACTGTGGCACATCTAGGGTTAATGTGCTGGCATCAGTGTTTTCACCGATGCTGGCGCATACAGCAGGGGTCTGGCTATCAGTGACTGTCGGACCCCTGCCACTGATCAGGTGGGAGCAGCTCCTGCACCCATCCGATCTGCGCTTACTATGGTGCTGGTATTTTAAACACAGTACCCAGCGCCATACATGTACGGCGCTGGTGCTGTACAGGTTAAAGGGGTTGGGCAGCCTGTTTATATTGATGACCTATTCTCTGAAACTGGAATTAGTGATGTGTGAGGAGAACTATGACATGGTGGGAATAACTGAGACATGGCTGGATGATAGCTTCGACTGGGCGGTTAATGTACAGGGTTACAGTCTGTTTAGAAAGGATCACCAAAACCGGAGAGGGGGAGGGGTCTGCCTTTATGTAAAGTCCTGTCTAAAGCCCACACTCTGGGAATATATAAGTGAGGGACATGAACATGTGGAGTCACTGTGGGCAGAAATACATGGAGGCAAAAATAATAATAATAAATTACTAATAGGAGTTTATTATGAACCACCTAATAAAACTAGATAGACGAGGCGGCAAATCATAATGAGGTGGTTATTATGGGGGACTTCAACTACCCAGATATAGACTGGGAAACAAACCTGTACATCTCTTAAAGGAAACAGGTTCTTTTTGTAAATTCTTTAGTTAAGAATTTTTCAGTAATAGTAAGAACAAGATCGACATCAGTGACCAAACAGAAAAGGTCAATGAAACAAACATAGGTATGAGATGTGGGCATTCATGGAAACAGGTTCTTGACAATAACTGAACATTCCCAACTGGATCAGGATCCTACTAGAGGGACGGCCATAGTGGACTAAGTATTAATCAATAGACCTTGAATAACAGATGTCAAAACAGTGACCAATCCTAAACTCTAATTGTGAAAGGGAATAAAAGGGTGAGGAACAAGGAAAAAAACTAAGCGGATAAATAAAAATGTAAAGAAAGCAATAAATGTAAAAAAAAAAGAAAGCATTTAAATGACTAAGACAGGAAGATAGTGAAGAAGCACTGAAACATAAGGAAAAAAAGAATATGTAAAATACAGATACATGCATCCAAGCTGGAGACAAGGAGGCTCATTGACAAAGAGAATAAAACTAAAACTAAATGTTCTTCAATTATATAAATGGTACAAATTTTAAACCTGAAGGTGTTGGCTCTTTTTTCTCCACTGTATTCACTGTGGAAAAAGGAATATCAGATGAAATGCAGAGTGTAAACATAAACTCCCCACTAAAAGTGCCATGTCTGACCCAGGAAGAAGTGCAGTGGCAACTTAAAAAGACTAAAATAGACAAATCATAGGTTCCAGATGGCATACACCCCCGTATCCTAAGAGAATTAAGTAATGTCATAGGACAGACACTTATTTCTGATATGCAAGGACTCTATAATGACAGGTTCCCTTACGTCCTACCAGCAGCACAGATGGGGTTAACTGCCCCCTGTGGACTGGTAGGACCGGCGGAATTTTTAATGAGCCCAAGAACCAATAAACGATCTTCAGCTCCCTGAAAGGGAGGAGATCGTCCCCCAGCCCACCGTGTTTTTTTCTGTCCTCTGGACAGGTGGACTGGCGTGTCGCTCCCCTCAGGGAGCTGAAGTATGCAGGGGCTCTGGTTTTCTTAAACTCTAAGGAAATCCCCCCCTTTCTTTGTTGCTGTTGCTTTGTGGCTCCCCTCCCCTCTTCTATCTCGGCGTCTCTGCGGTGTCCCGTTCTCTCCCTGCCGCATGTGTGCGGCGCCATGGGCGCCGCCATCTTCCGGAAGTGATGCGCACCAGCTGCGCTTTGTCACTTACGGTTTTTTTGCTATCTCCGATGCGGTGGGGTTTTCTTCTCACCGCTCGGTTGTTTTCTCCTTTTATACATCCTGAATTGTCAGGATAGCTTGGGGAGACATATAGGGTCCAGCTGAGCCTCATTTAGGCTCTTTTACTTCTCTGGGCTTGTTCCGATCGAGGCCCCGCCCAGGGGGCGGGCCCTTCCCTTTTTTAAACGCCCAGAGCCTGTCATTCAGTTCTCTGGTTGTATCGCTTTCACAAGCTAGCTCCAGAGGTCCCTGTGCTTGATATATTATCATAGATATATTGATTCGCTTGGGTATTTTTATTCACAGCTCTATTTGCTTCAGTGCTGGTGGGCACCCATATGGTCTAGTTTCACCTCCACCTGGTGTTTGTAGGTGTTATGACCTGTTTTTTTATTTTTCTTTACAGTTATGGCTTCCCCCAGGGATTCTGATCAGCGGAAGTCCACCGCCAAAAGGAAGCATTCGGCCTGTTACGAGTGTAACACACATTTGGACGACAACTGCCCTTACTCAAGGTGTGAAAGTTGTCGCACACAGGCATCCACGGAACCCACAATGCAAGAGATGTTCCAGTGGACGAAAACTTACGGGGATGATTCCATTAAAGGAGTAGTGCGCCTGCTTAATGAGAGGCTACCAGGATCCTCTAAGACTCCCATGGAAGTGGCTGCACAGGTCGAGAGACCTACCCCCTGTTCGGTGGGGTCTTCTTCTGAGGAGGAAGAATCAACTTCTTGTTTTTTTCCTCCAGAGAAAACGCAGAAGTTGCTGAAGTCCATCAGGTCGGGGGACCAGGATGTTGACATGGGGGAGTCCTCCGATCCCGCCGGACGGACACAGCGTGTCTTTAGAGCGGATGAGACCCTTCTCTCTGTGATGCGTACAGAGTGGAGAAAGCCTGAAAAAGGTCCAGTCCTCACCAGGAAATTTAAGCTTATGTACCCAATGGCTAAAACCTTGGTGGAATCGTGGGGTTCCGTTCCCAAGGTGGACATGGCAATAGCCAAGTTGTCCAGGCGCACTCTGGTCTCTGCAGACGATGGGTCTAGCCAGCAGGACCCTCTAGACCGGAGGGCAGAGTGCACCCTTAGAAGGGGTTACGCGGCGGCTGCTGCCCCCGCATCGACATCCATTGCGGCCACTGAAGTAGCCTCCTTCTTACGCTCCAAACTCAATCAGATCCAGACAGACGTGGACCAGAGCGTTTCTAGAGACGACATCTTGACAGCGTTTAAATCAGTCAATCTGGCCGTGGATTTCTTGTGTGATTCCTCCCAGATACAGTTGAAACTGGCTGCCAAAACAATGGCTCTAGTTTCGGCTGCCCGCAGACCACTATGGCTGAAGCCGTGGATCGCGGACAACGCGTCCAAATTTAATTTATGTGGGCTCCCCTTCGAGCCGGATAGGCTGTTCGGGTCCGAATTGGACAAAATCATGGAGGGACTCTCCGATAAGAAAGGGAAGAGTCTCCCCCAGCAGCCCTTTCGGGGACGCCCCAGACAGGATAAAAAAGGCGGAGACCGTTCAGGGCAGCAGGCTAAGTGCAGAGATTGGGGGGGGGGCCGTCTCGTAGATTCTCGAGACGCTCCCGCAAACCCACCAGGGAGGCGAAACCCTCCTGACTATGGGCCTCCTCGAGGCTCTTGGATAAGCCCTGCTACCCCCGCAGTATCTCCTCTAGACTTTCCCGTACCCCTCCCCCAGATTCTTGTGGGGGACCGTCTCTCCCACTTCAAAGACTTTTGGGCCCAGCAAATTGCAGACCCCTGGGTTCAGGATATAATTTCTGCCGGTTACCGGGTAGATCTCATCCCCCCCCCCCAGAGAGATTCATCGCCACGCGAAACTTCGGGTCGGCCAAACAGAAGATCCTAGAGTCTTATATTCAGGACTATATCTCCAAGGGAGCCCTGGAGGAGGTGACGGCAGGGGAGAGAGGCCTAGGGATTTATTCTCCAGTGTTCCTGGTTCCCAAGAAGACGGGAGATCTCCGGATGATCATCGATTTGAGATTCCTCAATCGATTTATAAGGAAAACCAGGTTTCGTATGGAAACCATAAGGTCAGTCAGCCATATCCTCAACTCTGGGGACGTCATGGCTACTCTGGACCTCAAGGATGCGTATCTTCACATCCCGATCCATTCCACTTCCCGGAAGCTCCTCAGGATCGCGGTCCAGATTTTAGGGGTTCGCAGGCACTTTCAGTTCGCCGCGCTTCCCTTCGGAATCTCTTCCGCCCCCCTTATCTTCACCAAGGTGGTGGTGTCGGTGGTGGCAGCTTTGAGACGTCAAGGACTGACTATTATTCCCTATCTGGACGATTGGCTTTTCATAGCCTCTTCAGTTCCGATCCTTACCCACCATCTTCAGATCGCAATCTCCTTTCTCCTCCGCCTGGGCTGGATCATCAACTGGCAGAAGTCGAATATGAGCCCATCGACTTCAATCCATTATCTAGGATTCGTGGTCGACTCTGTGGAGATGTCCCTCCGGTTGACTCTAGAAAGGAGAGTGCGGATTCAGGACCTGGCAAAGGTCCTTTATGTCCCTCGTCGAGTCTCCATCCGGACTCTCATGAAGATCCTGGGGCTCATTTCAGCGGCTGCGAATACAGTCCCTTGGGCACTATGGCACCTCCGTCCTCTTCAGTCGGAGGTCTTACACTTATGGAACGGCAGCCCTGCGGGGCTAGATTCTCTGTGCTCCCTGTCCGGTCAAACCCGGAATTCCCTCAGATGGTGGTTCCATCTGCTAGCAGGGAAGTCTATGACCCAACCAGCTTGGCTCATATTGACTACGGACGCGTCCCTTGTAGGCTGGGGCGCTCACCTAGACGGATCCCCGGTACAGGGATCTTGGTCTCCCCTGGAGCGGCGTCTCTCCTCCAATCTTCGCGAGATGCGAGCTATCCGGCTAGCCCTCCTTCACTTCGCCCCTCAGATTCGGGGCAAAGCTGTGAAAGTCCAGTCAGACAATATGACTGCGGTTCTCTATATAAACAAGCAGGGAGGCACAAGATCATTGCCCCTTCTTTCAGAGATTGGGGTAATTCTTCGGTGGGCAGAGTTGAACCTTTCCCATCTATCTGCCACTCATATTCGAGGCTCCCTCAATATGATAGCGGACCGCCTAAGTCGAGGATTACCGACCATGGAGTGGTCTCTGCACCCGGAGATCTTCAGGCAGTTAGTTCACAGATGGGGTATGCCAGAGGTGGATCTCATGGCAACCAGGTTCAACGCCAAGGTTCTGAGGTTCTGTTCCCTATACAGGGAAGACAACCCCCTGGCGATAGATGCTCTGTCGATACCGTGGAGGTTCAGGCTGACTTACATCTTCCCTCCGTTTTCCATGATACCAAGGGTATTGACGAAAATCCGTCAGGATCAGGCCTCGGTAATTGCCATCATACTCATTCAGATGAGTCGCGGACAATACTGGAGACTCCCCCCGGAGCAGACCCTGGTGTCGTGGGACACTCACCTCTGCCCAGATCTGCACAGGTTCAACCTGACAGCCTGGAGGTTGATCAGTCCCTTCCCAACATAGAAGGGCTTTCCGAGTCGGTCTTGAGAACTTTGTCGCATTCCCGAGCAGAGTCTACGAAGAAGGCCTACTCCAGGATCATGAGAATCTTCATGTCATGGTGTGATTCCAAACAGGTGGCGTCTGCAGATCCGCCCCTTCCTGCGATGTTACAATTTCTTCAAGATGGATTAGATAAAGGTCTTTCTCCAGCTACCTTGAAGGTACAGATTTGTGCCATCTCGGCCTGTCTTAACAGGCCACATTCTCGGGACCCACTCATCAAACGCTTCCTTAAGGGAGCTGATAGACTAAAGCCTACTATACTGAAACCTATTCCCCAGTGGGATCTTTCAGTAGTGCTCAGGGGGCTAGCATCTCCCCCCCTCGAGCCATTGGAGGAGGTGGAATTCAGATTTTTTACTTTAACCGCCTCCGGACCGCCTAACGCAGATGTGCGAGACGCGAGATGACACGCTATGCCGGCAGGGAGTAAATCGTCATCAGCTTGCCAGCCAATGATCGCGGCTGGCAAGCTGATGATTTTTTTAAAAAAACAATCAGAGCGCCAGATAGCAGATCATATTTGTAAATATGATCTGTTATATGGCTGCCTGCCCTTTGCTGGTTCTTTTCGTCGGTTGGATCCAGCAGAGGAGCAGGCTACACAGTGAGTACACCAACACTACACACTTAGCCCCAGATCACCCCCCTGAACCCCAATTAACCCTTTGATCACCCCTTTGATCGCCCCTGTCAATCACTAGTGAAAGGAAAAAAGTGATCAGTGCAAACTGTCACTTTTTTTTCTCACTGGTATTGACCGTTAGGTTTTAGGTATAGTTTAGGCCCCTTGGTTAGGTAGTTTAGGGATCGGTTAGCGCCCAGCCCACCGCACCGCAGTCCGTTATTCGCTGATTAGCGTATCGCTAATCAGCATTTGTACTTTTATAGTATCTGGAAGTGATCAAAAAGTGATCAATTGTATTAGTGTCACTTTAGTTCTCCCTCCACTCAAAACGCAGTGTTTGCCCGATCAGGCCTGATCGGTCGCCCACACGTGCGTTCGCCCACACCCGCCCCACCGCACATTCGCTGATCGCTGCACATTCACTTTACACGCACTGCGGCGATAAAAAAATCAGTTTTTATATTTTTTATCAACCGCAGCGGCCTCCGGTACTTCGCTAGCCTCCCTTTTGTAAGACAGGCTTGCTTTTTTTTCTTGGGTAGTCTCAGGGAATACCCCTAAATTTAGTTGCCCACATGTCAAACAGGGGGTATTCTTCTGAAGAGGCCTACAGGCTTCTGACCCAGTCGGATGAGGAGTGGGAACCCTCATCTGATGAATCCAGCGGGTCAGAATACGAACCTGTAGAAAGCAGTGGCTCTCTGACCCAAAGTTCGGACGAGGAGGCTGAGGTCCCTGATAGCACCAGGCGTACCCGGCCCCGTGTCGCTAGACCGCAGGTTGCGCAGGATCCGCTTCAAAAACAGCAGAGTGGGGCTGGTGCTGTTAGATTACGTGGTGAGGCATACACCAGCAGCCCAGCCCTCCCTGGACCTAGTACCAGCACTGCCGTACAACCTAGTGAAGTAGCGAGCACCAGAAGGGCAGTTGAAGCTGGTACGGTGGCACGTGCAGTAGTGACCCCGTCGCAGCCACCGCAAAGACGTGCCCGTAGAGCCCCTAGAATCCCAGAGGTGCTGGCAAACCCTGATTGGCAGTCCCCAACTTCAGCCGCACCTGTAGTTTTCCCTTTCACTGCCCAGTCTGGAGTTCGGGTTGAGACAGCTCAGATCGGTTCGGCCCTGGGATTTTTTGAGCTGTTCTTGACTGCGGAGCTCTTAGGCATAGTTGTGGCCGAAACAAACAGATATTCCACACAATTTATAACCGCTAACCCGGGAAGCTATTATGCCCAGCCTTTCCGGTGGAAACCAGTCCAAGTTTCCGAAATTAAAACTTTTCTGGGCCTCCTCCTCAACATGGGTCTAACTAAAAAGCATGAATTGCGGTCATATTGGTCCACGAACCCAATTCATCACATGCCCATGTTCTCTGCTGCTATGTCATGGGCACGTTTTGAGGCCATCCTGCGTTTCCTGCACTTTAGTGATAACAGCACCTCCCGTCCCAGAGGCCACCCTGCTTTTGACCGGCTCCACAAAATTCGGCCCCTCATAGACCACTTCAACCTGAAATTTGCAGATTTGTATACCCCAGAGCAAAACATCTGCGTAGACGAGTCCCTGATACATTTTACCGGGCACCTTGGCTTCAAACAATACATCCCAAGCAAGCGCGCCCGGTATGGGGTCAAATTGTATAAGCTCTGTGAAAGGGCCACAGGCTATACCCACAAATTTCGGATCTATGAGGGAAAAGATCAGACCCTGGAGCCGGTCGGTTGCCCTGACTACCTGGGGAGCAGTGGGAAGACAGTTTGGGACTTGGTGTCACTCTTATTCGGCAAGGGGTACCATCTTTATGTGGACAATTTTTACACAAGTGTGGCCCTCTTTAGGCATTTGTTTCTAGAACGGATTGGCGCCTGTGGTACCACGCGAACTAGTCGCGCGGGCTTCCCCCAACGGCTCGTTAGCACCCGTCTTGCAAGGGGGCAGAGGGCCGCACTGTGTAACGAAGAACTGCTCGTGGTGAAATGGAGAGACAAGCGTGACGTTTACATGCTCTCCTCCATTCACGCAGACACGACAATACAAATTGAGCGAGCAACCCGTGTCATTGAAAAGCCCCTCTCAGTCCAGAAGTATAACCTTCACATGGGAGGGGTGGACTTCAATGACCAGATGTTGTCTCCGTATTTAGTTTCCCGCAGAACCAGACGCTGGTATAAGAAGGTGTCTGTATATTTAATTCAATTGGCTCTGTATAATAGTTTTGTTCTCTACAGTAAGGCTGGGAGAACTGGATCCTTCCTCAAATTTCAGGAAGAGATCATCGAGAACCTCCTGTACCCAGGAGGTTCCGTGGCCCCATCCACCAGTGTAGTTAGCCGTCTACACGAGCGACATTTCCCCAATGTCGTTCCTGGTACCTCAACCCAACCGTCACACCGAAAAAGATGTTGTGTCTGTAGCAGGAGTGGAATAAGGCGTGACACCCGCTATTTCTGTCCTGACTGTCCTGACCACCCTGCCCTATGCTTTGGAGAGTGTTTCCGGAAGTACCACTCACAGGTACACTATTAGCATAGGGATCATCTCACCAGGACAGGCACACAGGGCTATTAGGGCCCATTCACTCACACAGCTGCTGCAAACGTCTCCTTTCACATGGGACAAAGTGCATAACGCACTTCGCCACATCTTTGGGCGATTTGCGCTTTGCACATTGACCCATGGGGAAGGAGAGGTTTGTTCTATAAAGGTAAAAAAAACAAAAAAAACACCAGTAAGCAAAAAGGTTAATGTTCAGTTAAAAAAGTTAACGTTTAGATGTTCTGTTGCAAAGTTAATAAAATTATTGCGCTGCGGCCTGTTTTTTTTTTTTTTTTTTTTTTTTACCTTCCAGGTGGACCAACCGATCGACTAGCTGCAGCACTGATGTGCATTCTGACAGAAGCATTGCGCTGCTGTCAGATTACACGCAAGTCGGTGCATGCGGCGCTGCAAGACGAGATTTCTACTCTGCAGTAACAGATACGT
This sequence comes from Bufo gargarizans, assembly GCF_014858855.1. Classification (NCBI taxonomy): domain Eukaryota; kingdom Metazoa; phylum Chordata; class Amphibia; order Anura; family Bufonidae; genus Bufo; species Bufo gargarizans. The sequence goes on along the minus strand of NC_058080.1, from coordinate 130,481,654 downwards.
TTGCCGAAGCATACGAGCTGAGGAGGAGGCGGCGTTCCTATGCTTTGGCAAACACTTTGTATGTAAAAAAATAAATAAATCCCGGCAATGATTTATTCATCCACATCGATTGATGTGAATAGAGAAATCTGGTTTGCCAGGACATACGAGCTGAGTGGGTATGGATGTAGGGCGGAGCTCCTATGTCCTGGCAGACGCCTTTCCCCTCCATTTTTTTTTTTTGGTAGAGATTTTTTCATCCACATTGATCGATGCGAATGAAGAAATCTGTGCCGTTCATTTTTTTATTTCAGCCCAGAGGCTGAACGGAAAAATAAATCTCATTACCTGTCTGCTCAATATAAGGAGAATAGCAGAAACTCCTAATGCTGGCCATACATGTAATGATTGCGGAGACCCTCAAATGCCAGGGCAGTACAAACACCCCACAACTGACCCCATTTTGGAAAGAAGACACCCCAAGGTATTTGCTGAGGGGCATATTGAGTCCATGAAAGATTTAAATTTTTGTCCTAAGTTAGCGGAAAGTGAGACTTTGTGAGAGAAAAAAAAAAAAAAAAACAATTTCCGCTAACTTATGCCAAAAAATGTTTTTTCTATAAACTCGCCAGGCCCCTCATTGAATACCTTGGGGTGTCTTCTTTCCAAAGTGGGGTCACATGTGGGGTATTTATACTGCCCTGGCTTTTTAGGGGCCCTAAAGCGTGAGAAGAAGTCTGGGATCCAAATGTCTAAAAATGCCCTCCTAAAAGGAATTTGGGCACCTTTGCGCATCTAGGCTGCAAAAAGGTGTGACACATCTGGTATCGCCGTACTCAGGAGAAGTTGGGGAATGTGTTTTGGGGTGTCATTTTACATATACCCATGCTGGGTGAGAGAAATATCTTGGTCAAATGCCAACTTTGTATAAAAAAATTGGAAAAGTTGTCTTTTGCCAAGATATTTATCTCACCCAGCATCGGTATATGTAAAATGACACCCCAAAACACATTCCCCAACTTCTCCTGAGTACGGCGATACCAGATGTCTGACACTTTTTTGCTGCCAAGGTGGGCAAAGGGGCACATATTCCAAAGTGCACCTTTCGGATTTTGCAGGCCATTTTTTACACATTTTGATTGCAAAGTACTTCTCACACATATGGGCCCCTAAATTGCCAGGGCAGTATAACTATGCCACAAGTGACCCCATTTTGGAACAAAGACACCCCAAGGTATTCCGTGAGGGGCATGGCGAGTTCCTAGAATTTTTTATTTTTTGTCGCAAGTTAGTGGAATATGAGACTTTGTAAGGAAAAAAGAGAAAAAAAAAATCATAATTTTCCGCTAACTTTTGACAAAAAATAAAAAATTCTAGGAACTCGCCGTGCCCCTCACGGAATACCTTGGGGTGTCTTCTTTCCAAAATGGGGTCACTTGTGGCGTAGTTATACTGCCCTGGCAATTTAGGGGCCCATATGTGTGAGAAGTACTTTGCAATCAAAATGTGTAAAAAATGGCCTGCAAAATCCGAAAGGTGCACTTTGGAATATGTGCCCCTTTGCCCACCTTGGCAGCAAAAAAGTGTCAGACATCTGGTATCGCCGAAGAAGTTGGGGAATGTGTTTTGGGGTGTCATTTTACATATACCGATGCTGGGTGAGATAAATATCTTGGCAAAAGACAACTTTTCAAATTTTTTTATACAAAGTTGGCATTTGACCAAGATATTTCTCTCACCCAGCATGGGTATATGTAAAATGACACCCCAAAACACATTCCCCAACTTCTCCTGAGTACGGCGATACCAGATGTGTCACACTTTTTTGCAGCCTAGGTGGGCAAAGGGGCACACATTCCAAAGTGCACGTTTCAGATTTCAACGCTCATTTTTTACACATTTTGATTGCAAAGTACTTCTCACACATATGGGCCCCTAAATTGCCAGGGCAGTATAACTACGCCACAAGTGACCCCATTTTGGAAAGAAGACACTCCAAGGTATTCTGTGAGGGGCATGGCGAGTTCCTAGAATTTTTTATTTTTTGTCGCAAGTTAGTGGAATATGAGACTTTGTAAGAAAAAATAAAAATAAAAGAATCATCATCATTTTCCGCTAACTTGTGACAAAAAATAAAAAGTTCTATGAACTCACTATGCCCATCAGCGAATACCTTAGGGTGTCTACTTTCCGAAATGGGGTCATTTGTGGGGTTTTTCTACTGTTTGGGCATTGTAGAACCTCAGGAATCATGACAGGTGCTCAGAAAGTCAGAGCTGTTTCAAAAAGCGGAAATTCACATTTTTGTACCATAGTTTGTAAACGCTATAACTTTTACCCAAACCATTTTTTTTTTTTGCCTAAACATTTTTTTTTTATCAAAGACATGTAGAACAATAAATTTGGCGAAAAATTTATATATGGATGTCGTTTTTTTTGCAAAATTTTACAGCTGAAAGTGAAAAATGTCATTTTTTTGCAAAAAAATCGTTACATTTTGATTAATAACAAAAAAAGTAAAAATGTCAGCAGCAATAAAATACCACCAAATGAAAGCTCTATTAGTGAGAAGAAAAGGAGGTAAAATTCATTTGGGTGGTAAGTTGCATGACCGAGCGATAAAAGGTGAAAGGAGTGTAGTGCCGAAGTGTAAAAAGTGCTCTGGTCATGAAGGGGGTTTCAGCTAGCGGGGCTGAAGTGGTTAAAGATGGTTTTCCTTCTGGCTGTAGCCTCAGCCAAAAGAATCTCTGAATTGCAGGCTTTTTCCGCAATTTACCCCTATATCATTTTTCTGCAGGACAGAGTACTCCTGAAGTTTTTACCCTACTTCAGGCCTAAGGTCCCAACCTTCCAAAATATCAACCAGGTAATCTCTTTACCAGTTTTGTTTTCAGCCTCCTCCTCGGATACTCCAGCTAGAGACCCGCTGGAAATTTCTAGATGCCTCCAAGTCTATGTGGATAGATCCAGAGAGTTCAGGATAGACGAGAATCTCCTCATCCTGTTTGCCGGTAAGTCTAAAGGCCGTAAAGCGTCTAAAGCTATCATTAGTCGCTGGATTAAGGAAGCCATCAGGGAGGCCTTCGTCTCCCAATCCCTAGATCCTCCGGAGTTTGTGAGAGCCCATTCTACTAGGGCTGTCTCCACCTCTGTTGCGGAGAGAGGACTTCTCCCCTTAGAGTTGATCTGTAATGCGGCTTCCTGGAGTTCTGAGTCAACCTTCATCTCCCATTATAGGATAGATGCTAGGATGGCAGAGTTTTCAGCCTTTGGGCAGACAGTTCTTAGTTCTGCCAGGCATGAGGACCCTCCCTAGGGGATTCTTCTTGCTATCTCCCCATCTGTGCTGCTGGTAGGACGTAAGGGAATAGTTAATTTCTAACGATAATTTGTTTTCCCTTAGTCCTAACAGCAGCACACAAATATCCCACCCTAAGTACATTATGCTTGTTAAAAACACGGTGGGCTGGGGGACGATCTCCTCCCTTTCAGGGAGCTGAAGATCGTTTATTGGTTCTTGGGCTCATTAAAAATTCCGCCGGTCCTACCAGTCCACAGGGGGCAGTTAACCCCATCTGTGCTGCTGTTAGGACTAAGGGAAAACAAATTATCGTTAGAAATTAACGAAAACGTTCCACAGGATAAGCGCTTAGCAAATGTGGTTCCAATATTCAAAAAGGGGTCAAACAGAGCCCGTAAACTATAGGCTGGTAAGTTTAACATTTGTTATGGGTAAACCATTTAAGTTTTTTTTAAGAGATACTATCCTGGAGTATCTTAATGAAAATAAGCATATAATGCCATCTCAGTATGGCTTCATGAGGGATCGGTCATGTCAAACTAATTTAATCAGTTTCTATGAGGAGGTAAGTTCTAGACTTGACCAAGTCAATGGATGTCGTATATCTGGACTTCTCCAAATCATTTGACACTGTGCCACATAAAAGGTTAGTATATAAAATGAAAATCCTTGGACTGGGAGAAAATGTCTGTAAGTGGGTAAGTAACTGGCTCAGTGATAGAAAACAGAGGGTGGTTATTAATGGTACACACTCAGATTGGGTCACTGTCACTAGTGGGGTACCACAGCGGTCAGTATTGGAGGGGTCACTGTCACTAGTGGGTTACCTCAGGGGTCAGTATTGGAGGGGTCACTGTCAATAGTGGGGTACCACAGGGGTCAGTATTGGAGGGGGTCACTGTCACTAGTGGGGTACCACAGGGGTCAGTATTGGAGGCGTCACTGTCACTAGTGGGGTACCTCAGGGGTCAGTATTGGGCCCTATTCTCTTTAATATATTTATTAATGGTCTTGTAGAAGGCTTGCACAGTAAAATATCAATTTTTGCAGATGACACTAAACTGTGTAAGGTAATTGACACTGAAGAGGACAGTATACTGCTACAGATGGATCTGGATAGATTGGAGGCTTGGGCAGAGAAGTGGCAGAGGAGGTTTAACACTGACAAATGTAAGATTAAGCACATGGGAAGGAATAATGCAAGTCACCAGTACATACTAAATGGTAAAACACTGGGTAACACTGACATAAAAAAGGACTTTGGTTTCTACAGCTTAGTTTGCTGTTCACTAAAAATCGTATGTCAGGCAGCTGCTTCCAATAAGATAATGGGTTACATCAAAAGGGGCATAGATGCCCATGATGAGAACATAGTCCTACCACTTTACAAATTGCTAATCAGACCACACATGGAGTACTGTGTACAGTTCTGGGCTCCTGTAAACAAGGCAGACATAGCAGAGCTGGAGAGGGTCCAGAAAAGGTCATAAAGGGAATAAACAATTGAGCATGTTGAATTTCACCATGACGGTTCCTTTTGTTCTTAGGGCAGATGAGACTCTATCAGATAAATCTGTTGAGCTGAGCGTGCTATTGTATAGGGAAGCTGAGGGAAAAGCTGGAAGTTGAACAAGCCTGTATGGTTATTTTAACCCTTTAACAATCCGTCAATTTTTCGTTTTTGCTTTTCAATCATTGCCTTTTTTTATTTTTACGTTCACATTTTGTAGCTGTATGAGGGTTTGTATTTTGCAGGACAAGTTGCACTCTATTGGCATCATTTTATATTGCATACAATGTAGTGAAAAGCTGGATTTTTTTTTAAATGGGGTGCAATTGGAAAAAAACATTTTTTTATGGCATTCCCTGTGTGTTAAAACTGACCTAGTTCCTTCATTCTCCAGGTCAGTACGATCATAGCGATACTACATTTTTATAATTCTTCTTGTGTTTTCATTCTTAAAAACAAATAGCAGAGAGCAGGTACGTATGAATACAAACTAGGCACCTTCCCTTGATTTCCCAGAAACCCCTTTAAGGTTAGCCTATTTCTTTCAGTGAAAAGTCAGGTCAGGCATGGTGCTCTTTGCAGGATAAGTTGTCTGCTTGTGGCTCTGTAATGTGGCAGGAATATATCTTCTGCGCTTACTATCTTCTGCTGTGTGGGAACTGACTAGCTGAGGAGGAATTTGGCTTCTCCTGGTCTCTGGACGGTATTCACAGTTGTGCTCACAGGGTATAGTTCTTCCTGGAGTTCTGGAGGTGACTGTTTGCTTTCAATCAGCTGTGGCTGAAGGCTCGGACTGGGAATAATGATCTTTTGTCTCAGCCGAGACAAGATTCTGGCTTGGATCCCTAGAACTGGGAGCTCCTACACGCACAGCCTTCGCCTAGCCGGGGTGGCTGGCACACTAACTGAACTTCCTTCTCTCCCCATGAGGCCAGACATGGGCGAGCCCACTCTGCTCAAAGAGGAGGAGCTAAACTGGAATAAACTATTCCAGTCTAGAAACACTAAACTGACACTAAGTCCCTGGTAACACATTGCTGCCATCTGCTGGTGAACATGAAAATTACAGCAAAGTATATTTAATAATGATTCCAATGCACATTTGTGAAGATATTAGATAAAATCACATTAGATGACCATACAAATACACTGAATGGGTTGTAGCGGGGCAAAAGAGTTTCGTAACATAACTCTGGGATGTTACATTCCCCCTTACTTCGAGTTAAGCCGCCCTCGGCTTATGCTTAGGAGGGAGAGGAACCAGCTCTGTGGTACCCAAATAAGTAAAAAGTGCTGCATGTATTACATATATGACATATATAGACAAACATAAAACAGCTATCCCAAGGTTCCTGCCCGCATGAGTAGCGTGTCCTATTTAACAGTTTCCCTCTCTTGGTATAACCAGTGAACCAAATACTGCACTAAGCAAACATTACTGACTGACTTTGAAGTGTCTTGGCCTCTAGACACCAAAGAAAGCATGGGGGTGTCTTTACTCCGTAATCCCACCATTATGTAATGAAATGCCCGCAAATGAAAGGGTGGCTTTATCCTGTATTCCCTTCCCTGCACCAAAGTCTGAAAAATATGGCTTATAGCACGATCACTATGGTGACTATGGGTAGCTAAAATGTGGCTCTAAGGTTTGAGGTACCATACCTTAGGCAAAGGCTCAGAAGGGGAGGTATTTAGCGTCTCCATGCTCTTCTGGCAATGTCACAGGAGGAGGGTAGTATAATCCCATGGAACTCCTGGAAGTAAAACACCTCAGGATGGGAGCAATCCTGAACACATAACAAATGGGAAGGAGGGGTCTATGACTTCTAGTCATTCCCGAAGCAGCAGGGTTACCCGTGTAGTTACTAGACCTGCCAGGACTTACCACTTGGTCCTATCCTGGGTACCCGGGATATATGACTCCAGGTGTAGGCCATTAGTATTAAGCGTCCGTATAAAGGCAGTATGTATAAAGAGAGGCGAGAACAAGAGCTGTAAAATAAGGCATAATGAGTAAGTTGCTACATTTTAGGTTAAGTGCAATGCTAAGTGCAATTATCACAAATAGTGCATAAAGGTCACAATGCGGCACCTGGAAAAGAATACACACAATGGGCATGTTATCTTAAATGTTGCATAAAATGTAAACTGGTACAATTAGTGCAAAAATATTAAATAGGAATCACAAAGAGCTCAGGTAATCGTTTGAATCTTTTCTTTGGGTGCAAGCTTTTAATGTTGCAGTAAACATTTTAGAAAGTAGTGCAATTTTATTAATGCAAGGGTAGGCTCAAAAATAACTTGAGTCCTTTGACTTGAAGTGCTTGAAGTTGAATCCTTTGGAAACAGGGCAAAAGTCAATTGTAATCCACAGGAATAAAAGTGATTTTGTAATCCAATGGGAGATATAAAATGTTATATAAAAGCACATATTTAAGGACCATAGCTCCATGAGGTTACCATGTAACCTGAGAAAGGGGATAAAACAATGAACTAGGATGTGATGGGTTAAATGCTGATGGGGGGAGTCCTTACAGCTCACGACCATCAGGGTGAGGACAAACTAGGGCAACCTGAAAATAAAAACGTTAAAACACACTGCCAACGGGTCCTCACCCGTCAGGAACAGTCCTTGACGTGGCTCCTATATAGTTCCTTATTTTTTTAGAAGGATTCATCTTTAGAGAAGGACATCCATGTCCTCCTCGCTGCTGGAGCTACTAAAGCGCATCATGGGGCGCTCTTGCCTCTGGTAGCTCAGGGTTGCAGCTGTTGTAGTACGCCACTGCCCTCCAGTGGTGGCTGTGCAGACCGCCTGGAGAAAGCAGCTGTAACCTGCTGCAAGCCGGGATCCCTAGCCGGTGCAAAGGAGGTTAAAACCTCCGGCTGAATTGTTCTGGAAGGCTACTTGCAGGTGCCTGGGGCAGCTTCCAAGGAAGGACATATGGCTGCACTCTAGGATTAAATGTCAGCACAGAGTTATTTATTTGGCCCACCCGCAGTGTTAGTGGTGCGGCCAGGTCAGGAATTAGTGGTTCAGGTTCTGGCTGGGGCTGTTCTCTAAACCTTAACCTGCCGTCCTGAGTTTCTTGCAGGCATCTAACTTTCCCTGCAGAGCCTGGGTCTTCCGGCCAGGTCTCTGGGGTGACTGCAAGGGTTAACGGTTTGGCCAGCAGGGTCACACCGGCAGCAAAGGGGCCTTGGACTGAGCGCATTGGGGTGTATTCTACCTGATCCCCTGCGTACAGGTTGTGACGGGCCTGTGGTAGATAATGTTGTTTCACAGAGCGGTGGCCCACAAAGATTTCTGACCCAGAGTGGCTATCTTGTAGAAACCCTACTCCTCTCTCCACTAAAAACCAGAGCACAGTCCCAGTGCGCCTGGCCAATTTGGGGTCTCCTGGCTGGGGGTCATCTACCACTTGCTTCACCCACTCTTCAACATAAGCGGTAATCTCCCAGGGGACTTAAAGGTTAAGGCATCCCGGTTTGGCAGTAGTAGCAGCACTGGGCGGTGGAGTGGAAGTTCCGGCCGCCTCCACCGCACCAGTAGGTTTCCTTGGCAGAGCAGGCCTAGGCCTGTTTGGGGTATCGGGACCCACAGGGAGCGATGCAGGGGCAGGTACAGACCGGGCCTGGGCCTCAGGGAGCGCGCCTGCTCCTACCTGATGTCGCGGCCGGGCGGCCGGTTCCGGTGCCTCCCTGTGGTCATCGCGGGCTTCAGGTGCCGTCCGCGGTGCAGGCTGGTTCAAGGCCTGGGCGGCTGTATCAGCGGCATCCTCGGCGGGAGCAGGCTTAGCATCAGCGGCCATCTTGGGGGACGTCTTTTCTTTGACGCTGTAGCGGCGGAGGGATCCACTAGCCTCCGAGGTCCGGACTGTAGATGCGATGTCCTCTTCTCTGGTGGCGGCATGCACTGGCTCTGGGGACGCTTTGAATGCACAGGGGCTAGCTCTCTTTACAAGCTGAGAGACTTGAATCTCCGGTGGGTGATCTTCGTATACAGGCTCTCCTCCAATAACCATCTGGTTCCATCTTGGTGAAGGGAGCGCCATCCTCCTTGGCTCTTCTGTCGGGGTGCGTTCAGGAAGTGAGGGTGGAGCCCAGAGGGAGGAGTCTGCACTTCCTTGGCTCGCATTACAAAGTTCTTGGTGGGCAGGCTTTAGAGTTCCCGCTTCTAGGGGGGCGTCGTCATCATTTTCACGCTCTTGAAAGCCATGAAGACACTGAGCCATGAGCGAAAAATGGCTGATTAACCCTTGTAGTGCTGACGCACACAATGCAGCGTTTTTCGGGTCCCGCAATAAAAGTAATAAAGTCTATTTTCAGGGTCTTTGGCACAATTCTTAGATCTTGCAGTACTGTGAAACATGCAATTTGATCCAGTTAAGCACAGAATTGGATCCGGTTCTGTTGGCACACAATTCATTTCGTATCCTGTTGGCACACAGCTCGATCCTGTTCCAGTGATGAAAAAATATGCAGTAAGCCGGATTGTGGTACGGTTACCTGGACGCCAATTTTGCAGTGGGTCTGGATATGGGTTTAGAAGTCTATAGTTTTGTTTGTGACGCCAATTGCAGCGTGCGCAGGGTACTAACACAGGGCCCTTTAAGGATGTTGTAACTCACGTACCAGATTAGGAATGCCAGAGTGGGGTAATGTCTCTGTATTGTAGTAGTAATAGTGTCAACGGTGTCTCCTACCTGTATACGGCTGGATTCCTGGATCCTGGCTCACTTGCAATTGCAACACGCCAGACCTGCAGGGTATAGCGAAGTGAGGTCACGGTTATGGGCAATCGAGGGTTACTCACTGTATTGGAGAAGGTGCCATGTGGCAGTGAAGGAGAGGTAGACACGGTTCCTCTGGGGCACACTCTGTATGTAGGGACCAGGCCTGATGGTGGATGAGGTGCCCTGGATGTTACGGGTATTTTGAGTGCCTGGGGCAAGGTCCCTTTAAGGTTTCGTGACGCCAGTGCCTTTGACGGTGGCACACCGGTTGATAGTTGGAATAAGTGAGGTACACAGATGGTATAGTGAACCAAACGTTGCTTTACTAAACAGTCCAACTTTGTACATCAGATGGTGACACAGTCTCTTAAATCACAGCTTCACAAGTAGGCTTACTCCACAAAATGGCAGGTATTAATTATGCAAGATACTCAGAGGGTAAATCCACAATGCACTCAGAATCAGGTTGTACCTTTCCTCAGAAATAGCGTACACTGTTCTTTCTAGAACTCCTGTCTGGCTTTCTATCCCAAGGCCCGGATGCCTAAATGGTGGCTTAAATCCTTGGTAAATATCTCTTCCTCTGGTATTAATTAAATCCTTGCTTTACTTTCTACTGCATCTGCCTATCAGGGTTACTTATCTTTCCCTGTGATTTCCTTATATGTCTGGTGAATGACCGTGGGTTTCTCCCAGGAGGTTCTGTCCTGCTACTGGGGTGACTTCAGAGCTAACTAAGGCTCTCTTGGCTTCAGGCCGGCTAGGTATCCTCACTAGCCTCCTGGTCATGGCTAGCAGCCAGGGCTATCAAGCTGCATGTCAGGAGGAGGCCCTCTAACTTCTGTCTTCTCAGACTCCTGACTCTGCACCACTCTCCATGTCTGGACCTGGACATTTATACTAGGGGTTCCCTATCTCCCTCTAGTGTCTGGGATGTCTAACTACACCCAACTAGGCCTGCTATTGCATCATACAGGGGAACATTGCATATAAAAACACATTAGAACATACATTAAATGCACAATTAAATATAACATTTCTGTCCCTTGTGAGTAGGAGTAACGCGCACACCAATTGACCCTTGTGTAGTGCCCACCTATACCTAGTGGGACACTACACAATAAAATGAGTGTGTTGCTAGTAGGAGTAATTGAGGGTTTTGGTAGCAGTAAATGAGATCCAGACTTGGAATATAGTTCAAACTTGTCTTTACTTGATGCAGCTTTAATCCAAATGAGATACAGCAATAGTCTGAAGTCCCAGCAGGTATTGGCAATGTGTGGCAGGAATCTTTATCTTCTGCTTCTATCATGTGCCTGGAGCTCTTTGCAGGATAAGTTGTCTGCTTGTGGCTCTGTAATGTGGCAGGAAATTTATCTTCTGCGCTTACTATCTTCTGCTGTATGGGGACTGACTAGCTGAGGAGGAATTTGGCTTCTCCTGGTCTCTGGACGGTATTCACAGTTGTGCTCACAGGGTATAGTTCTTGCTGGAGTTCTGGAGGTGGCTGCTTGCTTTCAACCAGCTGAGGCTGAAGGGCTCGGACTGGGAATGATGATCTTTTGTCTCAGCCAAGACAAGATTCTGGCTTGGATCCCTAGAACTGGGAGCTCCTAAACGCACAGCCTTCCCCTAGCTAGGGTGGCTGGCACACTAACACTAACTTCCTTCTCTCCCCATGAGGCAGGACATGGGCGAGCCCACTCTGCTCAAAGAGGGGGAGCTAAACTGGAATAAACTATTCTAGTCTAGAAACACTAAACTGACACTAAGTCCCTGGTAACACATTGCTGCCACCTGCTGGTGAACATGAAAATTACAGCAAAGTATATTTAACAAGGATTCCAATTCACATTTGTGAGGATATTAGGCAAAATCACATTAGATGACCGTACAAATACACTGAATGGGTTGTAGTGGGGCAAAAGAGTTTCGTAATATAACTCTGGGATGTTACAGATCATCAGCATCTGATCGGCGGGGCTCCGACACCCGACACCCCTGCTAATCAGCTGTTTGAGAAGGCAGTGGCGCTCCAGTAGCGCAGCAGCCTTCTTGCTGTTTACTGCAGGCCCAGTGACATCACGACTAGTATCACTGGCCTGTTCACTTTAAATCAAAACATGCAATGCAACAGCTCTCTGCAAACCAAATAAAGTACAAAAATGCATAATAATTGCTAATGCTATACTTATAAATTAGAGATGCTTGGCAAATCATTTTGTACAAAATTATTTGAGCCCGTCTGCCACACGTCAAGGCGATCTCTGTTAGATGAGTTCCTAACACTAAATTCTACCTGTTATGTGCCATGACGGCTACCATATAATTCGGCGACCGTAGGTTCCACATGCATGCTGGGCCTGCTTTAATTTCTGATATCTTTGGTGCCAAAATGGCCTCCATTATATCCAAGGAACGCAGGTACCAACATGCATGCCGAGCCCACTCCACACCACTAAGAGCTGTTCACTTGAATGGAGCTTAGCCACGACCAGGCCAGTGATACTAGTCGTGATGTCACTGGACCTGCAGTAAACACCGAGAAGACCGCAAAGCTACTGGAGCGTCACTGCCTTCTCAAACAGCTGATCTGCGGGAGTCCCAGGTGTCGGACCCCCGCAGATCAGATGACGATGATATATCCAAAGGATAGATCATCAGTTAAAAGGAACTTGTTCTAAGAGCTAATGTAATTTGTAAATCAGACACTAGATGGCAGTATTGTTGTAATATTCCATGTGGTATAGCTAATGAAATGGCACTACCATCACAATGAGCAGCACACCAAATAATGTAATTTGGGATTTATTAACACAAAAATATGATTCTACTTGTGCTTTTTAAGCTATGTAAATGGAAATAGAAAGGTCAACAACTCCTGAAAAAGTGATCAGTTTGAAATGTTTCCAGAATAGCTTAATAAATAGTTTATCATTTAAGGGATACTACGTATCTCCTTATGTAGAGCGCCTGATCAGTGTGCAGAGTTTTATAGGCCAGGCATGGCTCCTCTGGAATTCTGGGAAGAAAGGGTATGCAAATCAGTGTTAACAAGCTCTGCCTCTAATGCCACTGTATGTAAGGTAGCTATCCTATGTTTTAAAGGTTGAACATTGACTTAATGATAGCTACTCATATCTGGTGGAATTAACGGCAGAGCTTGCTAAGAGTTGATTTAAATAGTTTATAGTCGTACAGATTTTAAAGGGAACATTTTATTTTGAAGATAACATGGATGCAGCTGGCATGAAGGGGGATGCAAATGAGCTCTTAGAAAGCTCTGCCTCTAATGCCACCAGATGTAAGGCAGCTATCCTATAAGTCAATGTTGGACTCTTTAACTAGGCCTTGAGACATGACTCGGATAATAAATAAGCCAGCATCTCATCTGCAGACAGCTGTTTCGGGGTGATTGCCTCTCATCAGTGCAGAGCAGAGAGTACTGGCTTACCTGGGTGAGAGGCCAAGTCAGGATTTGGGGGGGTCCTATCTCTTCTTGAGGAGAGTGCCTTAATCTGTGTGAGGAGACTTATAGGGCATACAAGCTTCTCTGGAATTCTGGGAAGAAAGGGATGCCCTTTTACAGGTGCCTCTCAGACACCTCCATTACTAGCACTGTAACAATAGTTGAAGTAAAAATAAAAAAAAAACGCTATTATAAAACAAAAAACTTTCCTCTTTTACAATTTTATTAAAAAGATTTACCCCACAAAGGTCCGCCATAGTTCAAGGGTCCGCGATCCTTCACTGGCTTCAATACATTGTGCTGTGTGGGCTTGCTTCATGTAACTGTTCTCCTTGCCCCCATCAGGCACCTGCATCATTACCATCTCATTATACTGCAGAGATTTTGTCCTGCTCTACCCTTAGATAGTAATGATGCAGTCCATACTTGCAATTTTTCTTCAGACTGAGCAGCCTGACAGGGACATAGAGAACTGCTACATAAAACGAGGCCCTGGCGCACAGTGTGATGAAGTGAGGCTCCTCCTCTCATCCCCTCTCCTCCGTAGCTCTGCGGGTTGCTGGCGGCCATATTAAGTATTCCAGGAGAAGTCCTTTAAATTTACCGCTGCCTCAGTGAGGTGTGTGGAAAATGAGTGAAACCCGTGCCCTCGCCCGCAACTCCTGCAGCTCAGCCCCATTCACTTCAATGGAACTGAGCTACGTCCAGGCCACATGACATAGTTGGGATGTCACCGAAGCAACGAGAAGGCCGTGACACTACTGCAAGCACCACTGCCTTCTCAAACGACTGGTCGGTGGGGTTCCTGGGTGTTGGACCCCTGCTGATTAGATACCGATGACCTATCCAAAGGCAGAGAACCCCTTCATATACTTGTCAAAATTACGAACAGGCAGGGGTAAGGGTTTCTCAAAGCTGGAGTCCAGTAGGGGATGACATGAGGCTCATATCATCCCTACCTCTGAGGTACACCTCACTAACCTGGCAGCCGGCTGCAGCATAAAGCCCAAAGCTGGCGGGAGGAGAACAGGCACACATTTAAGGGACACTGAACCAAACAAATATAAAGAACAACAGACACAATGTAACATAATCTCCTTATTTTATTTGTGTTCCTTTCCTGTCCTATATCACAATTTCAGATCATAAAAATATAATAGGGAATCAGAGTATTCTTTTCTCAGGCGGCAGCCATGTGTTCTCCCCCTCCCTCCCCCCCTCTGATACTAGGACACTTGAGCAAGGAAGTTTAGGAGAAGGCGGCTTGGTTTATGCTTCATACTTTGTCTACACAGTAAGGCTACATGCACACGACCGTTGTGGGTTTTGCGGTCCACAAATCGCGGATCCTCAACACACGGATGGCGTCCGTGTGCGTTCCGCAATTTGTGTAACGGCACGGACAGCCTTTAATATAACTGCCTAGTCTTGTCCGCAAAGCGCGGACAAGAATAGGACATGTTATATTTTTTTGCGGGGTCACAGAGTGCTGTCCACATCATTAAAGTGAATGGGTCCGCATCCAAGCCGCCAAAACTGCAGCTCGAATGTGGACCAAAACAACGGCCGTGTGCATGAGGCCTAAGCCTGGCCATCTGAACATGGTGTCTGAGCTGCAGCATGTTATAGAGCAGAAGGAGCTGAGCAGACTAATCTATAGTAGGAGGTCCTGTCCGTACAGCACTCAGTGCGGCTGCAGGGGAATCCATACTCCCATATACAACAGTGTACGGGAGTACAGGTTGCAGAGACATATAGGCGCCTTCCTATATCGTATGTAAAACAAAAAAAATTGTATATTAGAAATAAAATTTTTAGGTTTAAATAAACTTTATTTATAAGTTTAGGTACACTTTAAATAGATTAAAAAAATCTTTATAAAATGCAGTGCAATTGTGTGTTTCATGTCACCACAATAAGTGATGATTTGGTTAAAGAGATAAAAAAAAAAAAATCTTTATAAAACGCAGTCACTTATTAACAGACTTAAAAATGGATTAACTTCTGTGTTTTCTAGTACATTAATTTGCTGTTTTTGACATTGTCATGTAAAGGTCAAATCAGGATTTAATCTTTTGTAACTATGGGGGATCTTGCATATTAAAAGTTTTAAGCTCTCCAAAACCTGGAGTAAAATCTGCAGAAATAATAAAACGAAATCCTTTCATAGTTAATGCAGAATATCACAACATCAGGATTACAGGCAGATAATATACCGGGACACAGGTTTGTTATTGATGCTTAAAGGGGCTGTCTCACGTCAGCCAATGGCATTTATCATGTAGAGAAAGTTAATGCAAGGCACTTACTAATGTATTGTGATTGTCCATATTGCTTCCTTTGCTGGCTTAATTTATTTTCCATCACATTTTACACTGCTTGATTTTATGGTTACGACCATCTGTGGTGGTCGTGCTTGTACACTATAGGAAAAAGTGACGGCCGTCGCTGATGGTTTGTAAATGTGACGGAAAAATGAATCCATCCAGCAAAGGAAGCAATATATATGATAACAATACATTAGTAAGTGGCTTGCCTTAACTTTCTCTACATAATAAATGGTATTTGCTGCAATGATACAACCCCTTTAACTCTGCAAAGACATTCCTGGATGTCCGTACAGAGTTGGCAGCTGCACTCTAATTTTGCAGCTGCAGGAGCATGAAGCCCACTGTCGTTGACAGCAAAGCTACCCACAGAGAAGGCAGAGGTAGATTTTTTATCGTCCTTGCCTTCTCTTCATTTCTTTTTCTGGTTACTAGTGCAGTCTGATCCCTATCGGCAGACAACTAGGGGCTGCAGTTTTGGAGAACTTGCTATTGGAAGGGGTGGAGTGGAAAATCGCAGCCTAAACAGAAACTATGTTGCAATTTTAGTCTGTCATAGACTTGTACAGAGTTTCACTACAAGTCTATGATAACGACCAAGCATTTTTTTTTTTCAGACATAAACAACAGAGCTAAACCAGACAGTCAAAAGATGGGGGAGATTTATCAAGACTGAGGTACCCAAACACCAGTCTTCTTGATCTCTCTGTGCTGACAAGAGATGTGCCTAATTTATTAAATGTCAGATGCCTCTTAATGCATTAAGCGCATCTCTGTCCTGCCTTGCACCAGACACTGAAGTCTACAACAACCAGGGGCCGGCGCGGACTTTAGCTATAACTTACACCACCTTCTGGTGTAAGTTATAGCAAATCTGGCTGGCTGCGTGAAGACCTGCTCCCTCCCGCTAAGCCTGTCCCTTTATTGCCACTTTAGAAAAGTGTCTATAAGCCTAAACGGTCGCAAACTATTGTGCACATATGTCGTGCACTATAATTTGCTACCGTTTTTATGCCACAATAGTGGCATAAAGGATTTAGTCAATTTTCCCCCAAAACTTTCATAGTCCTTTATAATAACTGTGGAAAATGTCTAACTTCTCAGTGAATAGATAGAAAATCCCAAAGTCTCAACAGCAAATTATAATTGTAATGTAGAGAAAGATAATACAAAGCAGTTACTAATGTATTGTGATTGTCCATATTGCCTCCTTTGCTGGCTGGATTCATTTTTCCATCTCATTATACACCGCTCGTTTCCATGGCTATGACCACCCTACAATCCAGCAGCGGCGGTCATGCTTGCATACTATAGGGAAAAGCATCGGCCTCTATGGTGGCCAAGACTGCAGGTGTGCACATAGTCCAGCACTTTTTCTTAGGCTCCATTCACACGTCCGCAATTTCGTTCCGCAAATTGCGGACCCACTCATTTCTATGGGACAGCACGATGTGCTGCCCGGATCCGGAATTGCGGATCCGCACTTCCGGGTCCGCAATTCCGATCCCGAAAAAAATAGAACAAGTCCTATTCTTGCGGAACGCACATCACGGATGTCCGTGTTTTGCGGATCCACGGATCCGCAAAACACACACGGTCGTGTGAATGGACCCTTATAGTGTGCAAGCACGACCACCGCTGCTAGATCACAGGGTGGCCATAACCATGGAAACGAGCCATGTATAATGTGATAGAAAAATGAATCCAGCCAGCAAAGGAGGCAATATGGACAATCACAATGCATTAGTAACTGCCTGGTATTAACTTTCTCTACATAATAAATGTGATTTGCTGAAGTGAGACAGCCCTTTGACCCTTTCCACGCTGCAGTGCAGATATAGTGCAATACAGTGCAAACGGACAGGATATGTTACATTAAACATATCAAATACAGTTCAATAAAATAAAACTGTATAAGTGCACACAACAGCATAAATCACAGTTCAAGTTAACCCTTCCAAGTACGTTAAAGTAGTTACTTTTTGGCTTTGCATAGTAGCAATAGGTGCAAAGTCCCCAAATGTCCATAGTCCAAAGTATACTTGCTCCAGAACACAATATCAGCCGCCATAACCTGTACGTTTCCCATAGTAAAAAAACACGTTAAAGAAAGGGGATAATTTTTAAACATAGAATTAAACTAAAGGATCATATATCACTTAAAAAGGTCCGCAAAGTATTGACATAACCAAATGGAAAAATGTTATAGACTCATGTACTGAAAAAATAGAAAATGTGCCCGGTAAGAAAGGAGGAGGGGGAATAAATGACCGAGACTTGAACAGGTTAATGTTCTATTTAGATACATTGATTGATATGACTTTTTATAAGTCTGTCTGTAATTTGTAAAAAACTCGACAGACATTCCCGGTGAAAATGACTTTAGTTTATGATAGGAATAGATCCAGTCCATTGTGATGTAAGAGTTGATGTTTAGCACTTCACCAGTCAGAGAACCCTGAGAGAGATGAATCCTGACACGTCACATGGCACTAGTTCCTGGTACTCGGCAAACATCCTCTGTTTGCACACTTCAATCATATGTAGCTGGAGAAATCACACACCTTTTCATACATAATGCTCTGCTTAAAAGTAGAACTGTTTGAAAACCCTAATTATAGCAAAACACCACCATATTGCTATTCCCCACAAAAAGGTAAAATGTTCTTGCACCTCATAGCCCCCAACCTCTGAGCTCCATAGCAAGGGCAAGTGCTTTAGCTATATTTACACCCACATACATATATATATATATATATAATGTGTCTTTAGAGCCCCCATAGTGCTCCTCTCCCCCATGGTGCCCCCAAATAATGCCCCTATAGTGTCACCAGATGCCCCCTAGTGCCGTTCTCCCCTACAGTGCCCCCCATAATGTGTAAAAAAAAAAAAAAAAAAAAGCCCCTTTAGAGCCCCCATAGTGCTCCTCTCCCCCATGGTGCCCCCCTCATAATGTGTCAGTAAGAAGTGCCACCCAAAAAAAAGTACCACCAGATGCTCCATAGTGCCGTTCTCCCCTTTAGTGCCCCCATAGTGCCGTTCTCCCCTTTAGTGCCCCCATATTGCCGTTCTCCCCTTTAGTGCCCCCATAGTGCCGTTCTCCCCTTTAGTGCCCCCATAGTGCCGTTCTCCCCTTTAGTGCCCCCATAGTGCCGTTCTCCCCTTTAGTGCCCCCATAGTGCCAGCTCCCCCCCTCCAAAAAAAACAAACAAAAAAATACACTGATACTTACCTCCATCAGCAGCGATGCAGGCCTGCTGTGTGCTGCCCGGCTCAGGTGGTGCGATGATGACGTCATCGCGCCGCCAGAGCCGGCCTCTGATAGGCTGCAGGCATTAGTGCCTGCGGCCTATCAGAAGAACAGGGGAGGGACACACCTCTCCCTCCCCTGCCACAGCACAGGCATCTGTATCGCTGTCCTAAGGACAGCGATACAGATGTATTAGATATGGAGATGAGCGCTTCCACAATGGAAGCGCTCATCTCCTACGGCCCCCCCTCTACCTGTACTACATGTATTGTACTGCTCTCTACCTGTACTACATTTGTTGTACTGCTCTCCACCTGTACTACATGTATTGTACTGCTCTCTACCTAGTGTACTGCTCTCTACTTGTACTACATGTATTGTACGGCTCTCTACCTGTACTACATTTGTTGTACTGCTCTCCACCTGTACTACATGTATTGTACTGCTCTCTACCTAGTGTACTGCTCTCTACTTGTACTACATGTATTGTACGGCTCTCTACCTGTACTACATTTATTGTACTGCTCTCTACCTATACTACATGTATTGTACTGCTCTCTACCTGTACTACATTTGTTGTACTGCTCTCTACCTGTACTACATGTATTGTACTGCTCTCTACCTATTGTACTGCTCTCTACTTGTACTACATGTATTGTACTGCTCTCTACCTGTACTACATTTGTTGTACTGCTCTCTACCTGTACTACATGTATTGTACTGCTCTCTACCTAGTGTACTGCTCTCTACTTGTACTACATGTATTGTACTGCTTTCTGAGCCGGGATCTGTTTGATTTTGATACCATGGAAGCATATAAATGTCCTGAGTTCTCAGGAGGAAGCACGTGGACCAAATATGCTTGAGGCCACGTATTTCTTTGCTATATATTGCAAGATAGGGGTTTCATGTATGACCTCGGCTGGAAAGGGCACTAGCCTTTTCCTGATCCCTGTATAACGCTGGTATCTGACATATTCACATTTTATGATAGGGGTCTCTGTGAAGTGGTTCCATCTTAATCATTTTATGGCTAAAAAGTCCTGATCTGGCCTTGGAAAGAAACATGGACAACGTTATGACCCAATCCAGGAATGTAAAGGGAGGGGTTGCCTACTCCTAAGGCCTCATGCACAAAACTGTATGTATTTTGCGGTCCACAAAAAACGGATCGGCAAAAAATACGGATGACGGCCGTGTGCATTCCGTATTTTGCGGAACGGAACAGCTAGCCCCTAATAGAACATTCCTACCCTTGTCCATAATTCAGACAATAATAGGACATGTTCTATTTTTTTACCTTCCATTTTTTTTGCGGACCCATTGAAATGAATGGTTGCGCATACAGTCCATAAAAAAAATACAGAATGGATATGGAAAGAAAATACGTTCGTGTGCATAAGCCCTAAGGCCCCTTTCACACGGGCGTTGCGGGAAAATGTGCGGGTGCGTTACAAGAACACCCACGATTTTTCTGCGCGAGTGCAAAACATTGTAATGCGTTTTGCACTCGCGTGAAAAAAAATCGCGCATGTTTGGTACCCAAACCCGAACTTCTTCACAGAAGTTCGGCCTTGGGATCGGTGTTCTGTAGATTGTATTATTTTCCCTTATAACATGGTTATAAGCGAAAATAGCATTCTGAATACAGAATTCATAGTAAAATAGCGCTGGAGGGGTTAAAAAAATAAAAAATTATTTAACTCACCTTAGTCCACTTGTTCGTGTAGCCCGGCATCTCCTTCTGTCTCCTTCAGCATGGCAAAAGATCATGTGACGGACCATGTGATGACCGGAGTGACGTCATCACAGGTCCTGTTCATGTAATTAATGCTCACCCCAGGTCCTGTTCAGCAAAGGAGACAGAAGGAGATGTCGGCTGCGCGAACAAGTGGACTAAGGTGAGTTATAACCATGTTATAAGGGAAAATAATAATGATCGGGTCTCCATCCCGATTGTCTCCTAGCAAGCGTGCGTGAAAATCGCACCGCATCCGCACTTGCTTGCGGATGCTTGCGATTTTCACGTAACCCTATTCATTTCTATGGGGCCTACGTTACGTGAAAAACGCACAAAATAGAGCATGCTGCGATTTTCACACAATGCACAAGTGATGCGTGAAAATCACCGCTCATGTGAACAGCCCCATAGAAATTAATGGGTCGGTATTCAGTGCGGGTGCAATGCGTTCAACTCACGCATCGCATCCGCGCGGAATACTTTCCCGTGTGAAAGGGGCCTAACAATAATTTTGATCACCACAGTCACATTGTGTGTCACAAAATAACATTCTGTGAGACAAAAAGATTTCTGTAAAGACAAAATGAATTCTGTGATTACTACATTCATTTTGTGGCAGAGAACACATTTTGTGTCACAAAATACATTGCGCACAAAGGGCACCCACAAAAAAAGTATACAAAAATGCAGCACACCACGTTCTTGTATACTGCATAGTCTGGTAACAAAACACATACTTTTCTTTACAATGGTAAAAAAAAGTATACTTTTTTTTTACAATGGAACTCTATGGTGAACTTTTGCGGCATCCGTTTAACGTATACTTTTTTGTAAACGTTCAAAGGATGGAGAAAGCGTGACGTGAACCCACCCTAAGATGAAAAATAGAGTTGGCCACAAGTCTATTCTTTGGAATATGGAAGCGTCCTGCGCAGTTTAGAGTATGATTGGCAGCCGTGAAACAATCCAGTCTTTTCCATCAGTTGTAAAATAAACCTCTGCCCAGGTATCTAATCCCTCTGCCCTATTCTTCCCTTTATAAACCCTAAATTATAAGTGCACTAGTAAATCCTGTCATTCAGGATCACTTGAGACTGAATAGTCAAAACAGAACAAAGTTTACATTTCTAGATGCAAACGAAAACTGTCCTGGGAAATTTGGTCACCCTACAAGCTAAACGAGTTCATTTTCATGCTTAGAATAACACCACCTATTAAATCATCCAAAGGATGAGATTATGTGTGCCGAAGAGTTATAACACAACCAATTGAAACAAAAGAAACACATGTACAATTATAACACAAATATTTTATTAAATAATAAATATAACAACAGAGCATAGACAATGATAAAATGAGTAGCAGCAGTGCAGACAAGCGCTGCGATAAGCAGCTCAGCCGCCTGACTCTGGGTAAATGAATCCAAAGCTCCAAAAGAGGAATAGGGCACAGTGTATGCTGCACTGAGCAGGCAATATAACCCTACCCCCAATACACGTGCAAGCCTCCAACCCCCACCGATAAACATACAACAACTGCAAAATAGGAGCCAGAAAAAAGGGTGAAATAACAGCACCTATAGCTAGCGCATAAGCAGTATGGAGGGACAACAATAGTAGTAATAAACGTTGAATAAGAAAAAAATATACTATAACATATTACCTAGAGTTGATAGGAGGCACAGATGGAACAAACCCAGGTCTGGCAGAGAGCGTACCCCGACGCACGTTTCGCTCCTCCGCTTTCTCAGGGGGCGTACGCGAAACGTGCGTCGGGGTGCGCTCTCTGCCAGACCTGGGTTTGTTCCATCTGTGCCTCCTATCAACTCTAGGTAATATGTTATAATATATTTTTTTCTTATTCAGTGTTTATTATTACTATTGTGAGCTACTCACAAATGTATGGTCCATTACTTTGATTATAAAAACAGCACTGCATCCAGTGGACACCATATCAGAAGACATTTTAAGCCATTTGGCGCCGCTGATGTTTATGGTATGCTGCATCCGGTAATGCTGACGTGATTAGAGCCTAAAGGTAAAGGCTATTCTGCTATATTATTATGTCTTATTTTACTCACTTATACAGTGTATAGTGCGTTACAGACATTAATATTGCAGTGTTCCCAATGGGGCTCACAATCTAAGTTCCCTATCAGTATGTCTTTGGAGTGTATGAGGAAACCCACGAAAACATGGGGAGAACATACAAACTCCATGCAGATGTTATCCTTGGTCAGATTCAAACCTAGGACCCCAGTGCTGCAAGGCACCAGTGCTAACCACTGAGCCACCCTGCTGCCCAGAATCTTGTATCATAGCAGCTCAACAGAGATCATTATAAGATGAATCTAATGTTTTTTTTGCACTTAAAGGAGTTAACCCATGACTAATAGAAAAAATATCAGACATCATATTGTACAGGCATGGCCAAACTGCGGCTCTCCAGCTGTTGTAAAAGTACAACTCCCACCATGCCCTGCTGTAGGCTGATAGTTGTAGACTGTCCGGGCATGATGGCAGTTGTAGTTTTGCAACAGCTGGAGAGCCTCAGGTTGGCCATCCCTGATATAGTACATGACAACCTCTTTCTAACAAAGCTAGAACCAGCCCTGTACCTCACATGGATCTAGAGATCTCCTCATTCATTGTTCTGCTAGATTTATATCAAGCTGACAGCTCAAGGGGAGGGTCTTCTCTGCTGCAGCTAAGGGGGTGTGTCCATGCGCTGCCTATCACAGCTCAGGAGGCGTGTCCATGCTCTGCCTAACACAGCTCAGGAGGCAGCTGAAGGATGAAACTGAGCATGTGCGGCCATCTCAGAGAGCAGGACAAAGAAATAAGGAAACAACAAACAGCGCTATACAGATACATTTTATTGAATAACTCAGTGGCTAATTTTTAATTACATGCAATTACAAAAATATTCATATACAGGTGCCGGTTTGAAAACTGTAGAATATTTTTCATGGGACAACCCCTTTAATGCTAAATCTTTACCATCTACTTGGCCATGTGCAATTTTATAATACTGGTGGCCTCCTATGTGGTTGATGGACTACTGGGCTCCAGTAGGCACCAGGCTCCAGGTGCAACCTTTTCCTTTGTACCTCCTATAGTTATACCCCTGGATCTCATACCATACTTCCACCCTTTGATGATTGTAACTCAATCTGTATTGTGCTCACTTGTAAGGAGACTGGTATAGTAATACTGACTGTATTAGTGACAGTACTGACAGTACTTCCAAAAATCACCACAAGGGATAGTCAGTCATACTGACTGTATATACGGACAGTGCTTCCAAAAATTGTGACAGTGGAAGTCCAGGCTTTCCATAATTTCATCTTGAAAACCATCTAGAATTTTCTCCATCAGGTATGAATTTGTATCCGCATGTAGCAAACAATGGTGTATGTCAAGACAGGCAAATAATCCCCCTATAACTGAAGTGTTAGTACAGTATAGTTACTCAGTGCCATGTTTTAGTACAGAAAAGCACAGATGGATAAATTCCTGGGTGGTTCTGCTGAGACCTAGCAGCTCTGCAATGCTTGGAGAGGAGGTATAGCCAGGAATCAAGTCATCCAATACCAGTTTAATAATAAAAAACCTCTATTCTGTCTTCATCAGGATGTAGGCAGGGCCGTCTTTAAGGTGGGGCAAAAGGGGCAGCTGCCTCGGACCCAGTTGCTCCTGGGGGACCCAAGGCAGCGGCCTCTTGAGCCCCGCTGGCCACTGGTTGGGGGGGGGGGGGGCCGCAGGGCACAGGGAGATGAGCGCTTCCATTGTGGAACTACTGCGGCGGGGCAGGGGAGGGAGAGGCGTCTCCCTTTCCCATTTCTCTGATAGGTTGCAGGCCTAGTGCCTGCAGCCTATCAGAGGCCAGCAGGCGGTGCGATGACGTCATCGCGCCGCCTGAGCCGTACAGAACAGGACACAGGCCGGAAGAGGCCTGCACTGCATCGCTGCCATTCTGATGGAGGTAAGTATAAGTGTTTATTTTTTTATATGGTACTACTACTGGCACATGATTGGGGGGCATCTATGGGGGCACCTGTTACTGGCCCATGATTGGGGGGCATCTATGGGGGCACTTGTTACTGGCACATGATTGGGGGCATCTATGGGGGCACTTGTTACTGGCACATGATTTGTGGGCAACTATGGGGGCACTTGTTACTGGCGCATGATTTGGGGGCATCTATAGGGCACTTGTTATGGGCACATGATTGGGGGCATCTATAGGACACTTGTTACTGGCACATGATTGGGGGCATCTATGGGGGTATTAATACTGGCACATGATTGGGGGGAATCTATGGGGGCACATGATTGGGGGGCATCTATGGGGGGCACTTGTTACTGGCACATAATTTGGGGGCAACTGTGGGTGCACTTGTTACTGGCACATGATTTGGGGGCATCTATAGGGCACTTGTTACTGGCACATTATTGGGGGCATCTATAGGGCACTTGTTACTGGCACATGATTGGGGGCATCTATGGGGGTATTTGTTACTGGCACATGATTGGGGGAATCTATGGGGGCACTTGCTACTGGCACATGATTGGGGGGCATCTATAGGAGCACTTGTTACATGCACATTATTTGGGGGCATCTATGGGGGCACATTTTACTGGCACATTATTGGGGGGCACTGTGGGGGTATCTATGGGGGCACTTCTTACTGGCACATTATTAGTGGCACTTTTTATTGGCATATTATTGTGTGGCACTATGGGGGCATCTATGGGGGCACTTCTTACTGGCACATTATTGGGGGCTCCATGGGGGCCTCTACTGAGGCCACAAAGAAGGGGTATTTTATATGGGGGGAGGGGGGAAAGGAACACTATGGGGGCTTCTACTGAGGCCACAAAGAATGGGTATTTTATATGGGGGGCTCTGTATAGGGGCATTTTATACTGGGGCACATTATGGTGGGTACTATTGGGAAGGGGAGAAAGTACTATGGGCTCATATATGGGGGCACTAAGAAGGGGTAATTTATACTTGCAAATTATGGGGGACATTGAGGGCATTTACTGGGGCAATTTATACTGGTACATTATGGGGGGCATTAGGCAGAAGGGGGAGAGGAGCACTATGGGGCATTTACTGGGGGCACTATATAGGAGTATTTTATACTGGCACATCATGGGGAAACTATGGGGACATTAGCTCAACTGGGGGCATTAAAAGGGGTATTTTTTGAACTGGCACATTTTAAGGAGAATTATTATTACTGGGGGCATTATGAAAGGCTTTATTACTACTGGGGGTCTATGAGGAACATGATTACTAGTATGGGCACTATGGGAGCATTATTACTTCTGGGGCACAGTTGGGGCATGTTGGGGGCACTGTAGGAGCACCATTACTACCATGTGTGCTCTAGCAGAGAATTATTTCTATTGGTGGGACTTTTGGGAGCACTATTACTGTGGGGGCACTTTTGCACAGTATCAGCTTACCACAATTATTTTTGGGGGACGTTATGTTTACACTATTAGTTTCAGGGGCACTATTTGCTGGGCGCAGTTATTTTAGGGCACTGTGTGCCAATAATTATTGAAGGGCACTATCTATATGGTACTACTATTATCAGGGGGTTATTTGTTTCTGCAGTATAGTATTGGGGAGCACAACCGCACAGTATTGGGGGTGGTAGGATGATTTGTCCAGAAGATAGGAGGATAATGGAAAAGTAGTAAACTAAGATTTTGTTTGTCAAACTGCAGAGACGAGAAAAGGCTGAAAAATGGTGGTCTGGTCTGAAGGTCTGAAAGGAGGAGATGAGGAAAGAGAACATCTACATCAAAGAGATGTTACTGGATGTAAGAGGTATGTGGCGCTGTATTACCCTGTATGTAGGGGTGGATGGAGGTGTTAGTAGTACTGTACTATTTGCACATTGTAAAAAAAAAAAAAAATCTGCAAAATACTATACATTTGTGTCAGAAGTTGTGCTTTTTTAATTTTTAGAATAATGATACAGCCATTTTATTTGATACTTTTGTGCTGATTGTTTTTTTTCCTCTATATTAAGGGACACTATAGTCACCAGAACCACAACAGCTAAACGTAGTAGTTCTGGTGTCTGTAGCATGTCTCTGCAAGCTTTGTAATGTAAACACTGCATTTTCAGAAAAAACTGCAGTATTTACATTACTGCCAGGAACACCTCTAGTGGCCACTCATCATTATTAAAGTTTACTACTCTACCAGGTGTGTGGATTTTTTTTTGTGTGTGTTGTGGTGGAGGGCGTGATTGTGTTCTAAGGTGTGGGAAAGCTGGATCCAGGGGGCCCAAGTAAATTCTTGCCCAGGGTCCAATCAATATTAAAGACGGCCCTGGATGTAGGCAGGTTTAAAACCCTGGACCACAAGCCATACATATAGAGTACTTAGTCCTTAGTAGGTTAAAGTGTATATTTACAAATGCCAAGTCTAGCTGGGAAAATTAGTCTTTTTTGATCCAGCAATATACCTTCTGTAGAAGAGACAGGGCAAATAGAAAAGAAACTGCATCCCATGATTTGAAATTGCCCTGAAACTGCAGTGGGTGTTCAAATGAGTATTAGCCCCACTGAATGGAGCTAATCTGCAGTTGAATCCATGGCATTTAAACTCAGAGAGTCAACTTTAGATTTCTGCCATAGATTCCACAGCAAATACATATTAGATTTTTTATGTGTATTTTTAATGTCTGAACATAACCTAAGAATGAATAACCTAAGAATACATAAAATACAATAAATGTAGGGTGGGTTTCATCTTCAGTTCTTATGAAATGCATATGTTTTAAGAAAAAAGTTATTAAAGCTAAAAATGAAGAATGGCAGGTTACTGAAGCAGACAGATCCCCCAAAATGTTGAGATTTAAATGCCAAAATGCCAGAAAACCAATATCAGAGCCTGTAAGTATGATAATAGGTCACTAAAGCCATAGAGATGGCAGAGCCTAAAATGAGTAAAATGCAATCATGAAAAATTAGCTTTCGAAGGTGGACACAGCCTTCATAGTGTACAATAGGTCATTTTCTGATGACTTTTTTTCTTTTTGATGCCTCATCAAGATATTTACCCCAATTAAGACGATTTAATTTATCACATCATGTTCACATATTGCTCTTTGTTGCCAACTACGGCAACTCATGTCTTCATTCAGTATTTAGTAAAGGTTATGATTTAAGAAAGGGAAAAAAAAACCCACATAATTTCTTGGCTTCACATCAAACCACAGCTACATACTGCGTAGACCGGCTCAGGAGACGTGTACAAATGTGACTGCACACCTCCAAAACTTGTTCTAGTCTTCTTGTGCTACAGCCCAGGTAAAGTGAATGAAAATACTGTATACAGAAGTACAGGTCTTGCACATACTTCATGCAAGCCCATAATATATGTTAAGCTCAGTTCCATAGTGAAGCTAGATGACCTCTAACTAACCCATGCATTCATCATAAACGCTTAAAGCCTCATTGTGACAACCCCTCTTGACACGGCGATCAGCTGATTGCTGTGTGTCTGGCCTCTATTACCACAGGCAAGAATGGATATCATTAGGGAAATCCATGTCTGGATATCAGCCATGTAATATATCAATTCTTCATTCTGGCTTTTGGTGGGGGCAGGGCCAGGCTCCTGAAAGCCACCCATTTTACACATCTCCCTAAGCCCAGCAAATTACAACAGGCACAACATTGTGTATTAAAAGGTAGTTCTCTCAGACTTGGCATCTGTCCCTGTGGGCCTTAGATTGCCATGATAATAGTTGTATAAAATGCCCAAACAATATCTCCACAAAATGTATTACATCGCTGTAAGTCAAGATCGCTATTGCTGTGCAGCATTTAAAATAATTCTCACAGCCAATAAGGGGCGTTCCTATACAGGGTGCAGAGGTAGCAGTCTCTACCGGGCCCATGGACCTTAGGGGGCCCAAAGACTCTTGTGTTGCATAAGAAAATATCAGTATTATAGAAAGTACATGCTGGGAGGGCTCTGTCATAGATTTTGCACTGGGGCCCAGAATGTTCAAGTTACGCCTCTGGCTGGAGGGAAGGGGTTAGGACAAGAATTTGGCATGGGGGGTGGAGTGCGCGGATGCTGTGTCAATTTTTGTCTCAGGCAGCACGAGGGCAATGTGCTTCTCTGGCCCTGTCCACAAAGCTGAACTCTTGCACCAGGGCCCACGAGCCTTTCGCTACGCCCATGCGGCCTATCTAATAATTAACACAATCAAACACAGAAACATAGAATGTGTCGGCAGATAAGAACCATTTGGCCCATCTAGTCTGCCCAATATACTGAATACTATGGATAGCCCCTGGCCCTATCTTATATGAAGGATGGCAGCAAGGCTATTCCATGCATCCACTAATTTCTCAGTAAAGTAATACTTCCTGATATTACTATTAAACCTTTGCCCCTCTAATTTAAAACTATGTCCTCTTGTAGCAGTTTTTCTTCTTTTAAATATTCTCTCCTCTTTTACCTTGTTGATTCCCTTTATGTATTTAAAAGTTTCTATCATATCCCCCCTGTCTCGTCTTTCTTCCAAGCTATACATGTTAAGGTCCTTTAATCTTTCCTGGTAAGTTTTATCCTGCAATCCATGTACCAGTTTAGTAGCTCTTCTCTGATCTCTCTCCAAAGTATCAATATCCTTCTGGAGATATGGTCTCCAGTACTGAGCACAATACTCCAAATGAGGTCTCACTAGTGCTCTGTAGAGCGGCATGAGCACCTCCCTCTCTCTACTGGTAATACCTCTCACTATACACCCAAGCATTCTGCTAGCATTTCCTGCTGCTCTGTGACATTGTCTGTCTACCTTTAAGTCTTCTGAAATAATGACCCCTAAATCCCTTTCCTCAGATACTGAGGTTAGGACTGTATCACTGATTTTATATTCTGCTCTTTCGTTTTTACGTCCCAGGTGCATTATCTTGCACTTATCAACATTAAATTTTAGTTGCCATATTTTTGACCATTCCTCTAGTTTTCCTAAATCCTTTTCCATTTGGTGTATCACTCCAGGAACATCAACCCTTTTACAAATCTTTGTGTCATCAGCAAAAAGACACACCTTACCATCGAGGCCTTCTGCAATTTCGCTGATAAAGATATTAAACAATATGGGTCCCAGAACAGATCCCTGAGGTACCCCACTGGTAACAAGACCATGGTCTGAATATACTCCATTGACTACAACCCTCTGTTTTCTGTCCCTCAGCCACTGCCTAATTAATTCAACAATATGGGAGTCCAAGCACAAAGACTGCAATTTATTGATAAGCCTTCTATGTGGGACAGTATCAAAAGCCTTACTAAAGTCTAGATAAGCGATGCCTACTGCACCTCCTCCATCTATTATTTTAGTCACCCAATCAAAAAAATCAATAAGATTAGTTTGACATGATCTCCCTGAAGTAAACCCATGCTGTTTTTCATCTTTCAATCCATGGGATTTTAGATGTTCCACAATCCTCCATTAATTTCCCTACTATTGATGTCAGGCTTACTGGTCTATAGATGCCCGATTCCTCCCTACTAACTTTCTTGTGAATGGGCACAACATTTGCTAATTTCCAATCTTCTTGGACGACTCCTGTTACCAGTGATTGGTTAAATAAATCTGTTAATGGTTTTGCTAGTTCACCGCTGAGCACTTTTAATAGCTCAAATACCTTGACAGAATAACCCCATAATAATTCTTTATATTGGATAGTTAATAGTAATACATATTTAATGCATTGCCAATATACACTCATATTGGCCCATTAAATGCTACATGTACACTCACTGTAGACATAAACTGATTAGATATATAGCATTAATATACACTCATTACGTATATATGTGATCTTTGCACGCTACTGCTGTTTCCTATTAACACTTCACCTTAAAAATGAGCTGTGTAAGACCCAGCTGACTTCAGCCACTTCCTCAGTTGAAGTGAGCTTGTATTTTGTTGAGGTGCGGAGAACTGTGGCTGGTCCACAATAGGTCAACTAATACTAATAACTACTTACTATGGTGTATGAGAGCTGCATGTCTCCTTTGTACAAGATTACAGTTTTTTTAAGTGGACAGATGTGGACGGGGCTATTGTTAAAGTTTATTAGTTAAACCACATAATTATGTTGTGTTGTACAGTTTATGTTTCTTTACAGGTTGGTGATAACTGGCCGAGAGGTGTTGCAATGTGCCATAGGGGAAGTGGAGAGGATGGCATTAGTTCACAGTGGGGGATTCTCACTCTGGCGTTCCCCTGGCCATGCAGTGATGGGAAAGGTGCACCTCTTCTTCCCTTCAGGGTACACTCTGCCTGGTGGTAGTGGAGATGCCCCTGGTGTTAGTGAGCTTTGGGGTTGCAAGGCCGGGGTCCCTGAAGTGTAAGGCAATGCGGTACTGTAGTACATGAAATGGCGAGGCAGGGTTAATGAACAGTCTTTACTACAGTAGCTTGGCATTCTGTTCACACGGTCTTTGTCATACAGTAGCATCAAATATCTCACTATGGAGTAGGAGGGACAAGTACTCCCTGAGTCACTATCTCAATAAACAATGCTTTCTTCCCAGTTCAGCCAAGGGGTGGCCCCCCTCAATATCAGTTCCTTTTGCAGGCTGTTTAACCACTAGAACAAATCCTCATCTTTCTCAGAGGCTGGTGGTAAGGCTTTATCTTCTGTCGACTAATGCTGCTTTTTCTTCTCCGCACTCTCTCCAACTAACTAAAGGTGGCCGTACACATTAGTCTAAATATCAAAATAGACAATTTTAACCAAAACGAATGTTCGTCGGTTGGGTTGAAAGTTGCCATCAATTATTTTAGCCTACAGATAATACGTAGATCATTATCTCTTGAAAATAAGTTGCTGGTGGTCAAGTGGTCGGACAAAGATCTTTCATTCAAAGAAAGATCTTTCGCTCATCAGTAATCTTTCTTTGAAATAACGTTTCCAGAAAGATCTGCCATTCATTGCTCGATTTAATTGAATGCATATGGACAGTTTAAATAACTGTAATGGCCAAATGTGGACTAAAGTGTGTATGGTCCTGTATGTGACAAACATTCATCAGATGTTTGTTTGTTCAACCATCAACTAACTTCTATCTAATGTGTATAGTCAGCTTAATTCAAGCAGCACCCCATCTAGGAGGTGAGCTGAGCAGCCAACACTTAACTATTGTTACTATGGTCCGTCAATTAACTTCATATTCACATTTCTCAGGGCAAAAGTAAATAAACACAATAAATCCACAATTCAACATACTGAACCCACTAGTGGGGCAGTGTTGTGGTACTGCTGTGTGAGAGATGTGTTGCTGTTGATTCTCAGAAGAGTGAGGCTTCTGAAGACTGTAGTAACGGGAGGTTATACTAGCTCATACTGGTCAACTCTCCTGGAAAGTCCATGAGGCTCCCCAAAAAGAGGAGACCACTCGGACTCCTGAAATATTTGGCAAAACTCCCAGGTGCCGAGGAATCTTCCTGACACCTCCCAGAGATTGGTTGTGTGTGTTGCTAGGGTTGTGTCATGAGACAATGCCCTGGCAGCCAAAGACAGAGTAAGGGAGCAGTGTCATTGCACATAAAGGGGTGTGGCTTGGGGGAAAGGGGTATATCTAACCCTACAAAATTTCCAGCGGTGCTAAGCATGCTGCATACCCTAAGAAAGTGTGGACTAACTACATGCTGAGGGCCTGTTCACCTCTGAGTGAGCTTGTTACTGTCACACTTTAGTGTGGGAGGGGAACCAAACACCGAACATAGGAGGGAAAGGGGAAAGGAAATAAGGCCTGAAAACTAGGGAAGGGTACACCTTCTAGTGAAAACCCTAACCAAAGCCCAGTATGAACAGACCTCAGAGGTAGGTAAGTTCATACACAGGAATACCTAAAGTCCTATCTAACCCTAAAGGACCCTGGTACTAATGACAGGAATGAGACAACCTGTTACTCCAAAAGGAAAGATGAAACGGGAATCTCCCTAAGTCCTAATACAAAACAACAAGGAAATGCAACACACAGAAGAGCCAAAATACAAAGGGGAATGTAACACGTAACTTCCAAGAAGCTATGGCAGCACCAGGAACTCAGCCGAGATCCAAACACCAGCTATCCACAGGTCCAACTAAAGCTATAAACCGCACAGCTTTATGGGAGAAACCACTATAAATAGGGAAAGTTAAATGACCACAATAGCAACACCTGAGGTTAAGAGTGTGGCCAGTACCAGAAACAACACAGATGCCTATTGATCTACTAGGTAAACATGTCAAATCAAATCATGTGTTGCCAGTCTCAAAGATCTCTTGCCACTCACTGTTGCGGGACGTCTGTATGTCTCGGTACATCCATGACAGTTACATTGCGATAAGGTGGAAAAGAGACAGGTGGTTGATCTGTGGAAGTGGTGAACTGGAGGTTAGGAGGCATAAGAGAAGATCCATGCTGGCATACTTGCCAACAGTCTTTATTCCGGTGTGTCTGGTGCTGGGGAATATCTATTGTATATTGTATGTGACTTTGTGGATTGTGTGAAAGACAGAACACGAGAGACATAGGGATCTGTGGCTGGAATTAAACTGAACGGGATGGATCAGTTGTAATTACCCTGCACCACCACTGCAATGTTGATAGCTTGCAGGTAAAAACATTGAAGAGAACGCAGTGCTTCATACAAACTCTGCAGTCTACTCAAACAGGTAAGGACAGGTCATCAATATGGGAAAACTAGACAACACTTTAAGGCCTTTAGTTGTTTGAGGTGTTCGACATAAATGTGTTCTGTCTCAATGAAGCTGTGTAAGGCAACACATCCTAGATGTGGTTTCTGTGAAATGACCTCAGGCCTGACAAAGAAAGTTCTACGATTGTTTGTATTGATCGGTTTGCAACATTAACTAAATTGTGTTCGCTGTGCACCAGGTTACGTTGTGGCGTTCTGACTTGGACGTGCAACGTTTCAGTTCACTAGACCTTTCTCTACAGCTTTAGACAGGGCTGCATGCCAAAATGTTTCTGTTATTGGCTTATGGCCTCCACATAAAGCGGTTTATACTTCATTTGGCTGTGGCTTGGAAGTTGGATCATCCTACACCACAACCAGGTGAGGGCCAAAGGAGGCTTTAGTGCTCACCCTGTTATTACAGCTCTGTATCAGTGTCCAATATATGCCCTTATAATGGCCAGTGTTGAATAGCTGTCAAAATGTCCATGTGTGTCCATCAATTGCCATTTTGAACTGTTTTCCCTTTGTCTTTATTTGCATTTCAGTTACAGCAGTTAAGCTGCTGTTTCTTCATTTTCTCTTATTAGGTGGTGCAGACGGGCTCCTTTGTACACCACATCAGATGGCCTTGCTTTCAAACACAACTTGCTTGTAATTGACTTGCTAGCAACTTGAGTTGAATGGGTTTAGACAGATTAACATTCTAACAGCAAGAGGCAGCCAGCAAGGCTAAACAAAATCCTCCGGGGCTCATTAGCTGCAAAGAAAAAAATATTTTATTTAATATTAATAAAAGCCCTCAAAAGTGATATATGCATGGCTTTTACTTACTGGGTAGCGTCTTTACTTCATGTATATGTATTAAAATGTACTTGTTTCTCTGGATTGACAAATACATTTACAACAGGTTAGAACATTTATGTTAAAGGGGTTTTGCCAAGTTTTAAAGTTATCTCCTATCCACAGGATAGGGAACAACTAACTGATCGGTGGGGGGGTCTGTCTGCTGTTCCCAAGAATGGGCGTCCCATTTCCCTGTCCCAGCGGGTCAAGTATGAGCCACCCCCTCCCATGATCAGTTAATTATCCCCTATTCTTTTGAAAGGGGATGACTTTAAAACTTGTCTTAATCCCTTTAACTATACGTTTGTAGAAGTTGTAGTCACACACAGGCCATTGTGCTGAGAGAGCCCATAGGCAGTATTATAAATAGGCAGTGCTGAAGTGTAAATTATTTTTCATAATAATTTCACAAAATGCTATCTTTCACATCAGCGTTTTCCTCTCCGCTATTGAGATCCTTCAAAGGAGGAAAACGTTTCAGTTTTGTCCCCATTTATTGTAATGGAATACACCAGAATGCATTCTGTTCCGTTTGGTTGGGTCCCCATCGCGGACAGAAAAATGCTGCCAGTAGCGTTTTTGAGTGTGTCATGGGATGCAGAGCAAAACGGATCTGGCATGAAAAACAATGTAAGTGAACGGTGTCGGATCCGTTTACTTGGACGCAAAAGAAAACTGATCCAGTGCCCATTGACTTTCAATGGTTTTAATGCTGGATCCGTCATGGCTATTTTAGAGATAACACAACCGGATCCGTTCAGAACGGATGCAACTGGTTGTATTATCCTAACGGAAGCGTTTTTGCTGATCCAGGATGTGAAAGTAGCCTAATTGTACACACAAATGCCTCAATTTTATAAAAAAAAAGGTCAAATAAAGTCCCCTGGTTGACTGTACCAGGGCACAAAAGATTTAAGGCGCGACTCTTGTATAGATGGTGCCACCTGAAAAGTTGTCAAACTATTTCATTGTAAAAGTGAAAGGGAAGAATTAATCAAGTTCTGTATGTCCGTTTTCTGGTCTAAAAAATTTTAAGAAATTTGGCCACACACCAAAGATTTGCGACTCAATGGTTTTACACTGCTCTTGGAAAAAAAAAGCCTGGTTCAACAAGTGAGAAGGTTTAGATTTATTAATTGTGACTTTTTAAAATGTCACCAAAATAGCACTACCTTACTTATGCTTAAAGGTGTACCAAATGTAGCAAATACCTGCAACATTTCATACATGCGGTGCACATTATGGCAGACTCATTGGAGGAAATGTGTTAGGACTGTTGTTTCTCACCATCAAACCTTGCTGGCGTATTATGTGCCAGAATTATAAAGAGGTAATAATCCTGGTGCATCATCAGGAGTTCCTTGCGCCAGAAAAATAAATCTACGCCAGTTACCTAGACCCTCCTGGTCTAACATACATCAGTTTTCTGACCTCGTACTGTCAGTCAAGCCATGGAGGTCCCATCCAAAGCCCACCTCTTCCTGTCCAGTCCCCACTGACTTTTTGTAAAAGTTGTGATTGAAGTGGAAAAGGGCAAAAAGTCACAACTTTTGGTGCAAACCGACACCTGTGCCAAATACTGCAACTTTTGTACACCAGAAAACTGGTGTGCAAAGTTCATGCTTTCCCCCCTATTGTGTTCATAAGATTTAACGACAGTCTGCAGAGACATGTGACGAAGAATTGTAGTAATGTATAAACATGCATGTACCTGGTGATCCAAGATCCGTTGTTTAACATCCAAATATATGATCTTCAGTCATACTGGGTATTACATTTGAAGTATGCTTAGCTGTCTGATACATATATTTACAAGCAGCAGTCAATTCCTCCGGCATTAAAGTCCTTATGCATTAATTTATTCCTCTGAATTTGTGGGAAAAAACCTCAGTGCGCTTCCACATCAGAGGCACCTGAAGGTAAAGTATGGGCCAAAAACTGTGCACAGTGTTTGTGATCTGAAATATGGTCATGTACACGCAGGGCAGGCGTTAGGGGGGAAAACTGGGCAATTGCCCAGGGCCCCCATTGTCTATGGGGCTGCTGTTCAGCTGAACGTCCGAGGAAGCAAACCGGCGGACAGCTGAACAGCTGCACTTTACAATGCAGTGTACGGTCCCCTCCCTCACATAAGCGAAACCATTACCCTAGTGCTGACAGGACCTGCGATAATGTCAGATGCAGGAGGCGGAGCTCAGCAGAGAAGAGGGGATGAAGGACCTGCGGTGACCTCACCATCATGTGACCAGAACAGAAGGCGGAGCTCAGTATGGATTCAATGTAAGTGCCTGTGAAATGCTGGGAGTTGTAGTCCTCTCCTCTTATGCTTCCTGTTAAGTAATATCAGTACATTACAAGAGGAGGTATAAGAGAGGACTACAACTCCCAGCATGCCCAGCTTGTTATGTAATATCAGAGTACATTACAAGAAGAGGTAAAAGAGTTGACTACAGCTCTCAGCATGTCTAGGCCATTATTATATAATATCAGAGTACATTACAACACCCTGGATATGCTGGGAGTTGTATACCTGCTCTAGTAATGTACTCTGATATTACATAATAATGATTGGATATGCTGGGAGTTGTAGTCCCGTCCTCTTATACGTCCCCCTGTAATGTGCTCTGATATTAAATAATGGCTTAGACATGCTGGGAGTTATAGTCCTCTCCTGTTATACCTTCTGCAGTAATGTGCTCTGAATTAGGTAAAACACAGAGAGAGAATGCACCAAACAGATATAACACTGACTATGCTGGCAAGACATAAATGCAGGTATTAAAAGCTGAGACTTTTGCCAATATATTCCAGTCATGGAGATATCGGAGCCCATCATGCACCACGTCACGGTTCTCAGCATGGCAAGAGGTCCTAACCGCTGCTCTAACTATGGTGTGAACACGGTCTGAAGGTGATATAATTCAACTCGCAGCCAAGCTTCCCACAAATGCCCAGCATGTATACTGCGGTAGTACTATGTGAATGAAGCCAGGCCGCGAGCCACACCCACACCAGACCATTCTCTTTCTGCCTTGTTAGATTTGAGTGCGTTTGCCTTTACCTGGCATTCTAAGGCTGCTTTCACACTAGCGTTCGGGTGTCCGCTCGTGAGCTCCGTTTGAAGGGGCTCACGAGCGGACCCGAACGCAGCCGTCCAGCCCTGATGCAGTCTGAATGGAGCGGATCCGCTCAGACTGCATCAGTCTGGCGGCGTTCAGCCTCCGCTCCGCTTGCCTCCGCACGGACAGGCGGACAGCTGAACGCTGCTTGCAGCGTTCGGGTGTCCGCCTGGCCGTGCGGAGGCGTGCGGATCCGTGCGGATCCGTCCAGACTTACAATGTAAGTCAATGGGGACGGATCCGTTTGAAGATGCCACAATGTGGCTCAATCTTCAAGCGGATCCGTCCCCCATTGACTTTACATTGAAAGTCTGGACGGATCCGTCCCAGGCTATTTTCACACTTAGCTTTTTTTTTGCTAATATAATGC
This sequence comes from Bufo gargarizans, assembly GCF_014858855.1. Lineage (NCBI taxonomy): Eukaryota > Metazoa > Chordata > Amphibia > Anura > Bufonidae > Bufo > Bufo gargarizans. Next base: position 130,444,261 of record NC_058080.1, on the reverse strand, counting down.
AGACGGATCCGTTCTGAACGGAGCCTCCGTCTGCATTATTATGAGCGAATCCGTTCAGAACGGATCCGCCCGAACGCTAGTGTGAAAGTAGCCTAACACTCTTTTGCACCTGGTAACCTCCATCACATGGTCTGGTGTGGGTGTGGCTCGCGGCCTGGCTTCATTCACATAGTACTAGCACAGTATTCATGCTGGGCAATTGTGGGAAGCTTGGCTGCGAGTTGAATTATATCACCTTCAGACCGTGTTCACACCATAGTTAGAGCAGCGGTTAGGACCCCTTGCCATGCTGAGAACCGTGACGTGGTGCATGATGGGCTCCGATATCTCCATGACTGGAATATATTGGCAAAAGTCTCAGCTTTTAATACCTGCATTTATGTCTTGCCAGCATAGTCAGTGTTATATCTGTTTGGTGCATTCTCTCTCTGTGTTTTACATGATTAATTGCTACATTCTGTGTAGTTTGCTCTTGTGGTGCATGTGGACCGCGCCGATATCCTCCATTGTATGCATATTTTGCTGGGGTTAGTCGATTACTGCGGTCCACATGCGGTCGGGCTGCTCCCCCAATAGAAGACACGCCACAGTGTCTGGGGCTGAGCAGCTCCTCCAGAATTGCCACTAAATATTTTTTTTGTTTTTCTCTTTCTGCCGTGCTCTGAATTAGGGCCGGGACGATGGATAGGGGAGGGTAGTCATCCACCTAGGGCACCACTTCGCTACCCATAAAGGGGGGCGCACTCATGGTGGTCCAACTTTACAAGCCCCAGGCCGCTAGGGCTACTTTCACACTAGCGTTAATATTTTCCGGTATTGAGATCCATCATAGGGTCTCAATACTAGAAAAAAAGCTTCCGTTTTGTCCCTATTCATTGGGGACAAAACGTAACTGAACAGAACGGAATGCTCCAAAATGTATTCCGTTCTCATACCGGAGAGCAAACCACAGCGTGCTGCGCTTTGCTTTCCATCCTTGGCTACGGAGCCACAATCTGACACATTAGAAACCGGATCCGTCCCCCATTGACTTTCAATAGAGTTCATGACGGATCTGTCTTGGCTATGTTAAAGATAATACAACCGGATCCGTTCACGCCGGATGCAGATGGTTGTATTTTCAGTAACGGAAGCGTTTTTGCTGAACCCTGCCGGATCCAGCAAAAACGCTAGTGTGAAAGTAGCCGAGGCCTCAAGCCTGTGAGGCATTAGAACAGAGCAATAAGCCGCAATGAGATCACTGCAACCTTCTGCTCTGGGTCTTGCATGATGACGTCATCATGTGAGACCTGGAGCAGGACTGGTGATGTCATTAACCGCATGCATCGGGACGCAGCGACACAAGCCCCAGATAAAACTGTGGTCTGCATCGCACATAGTGGCGGGGTCATGGGAGAGAGGCAGTTTTTGTTTTTGTTTTAGTTTTTAATGCTAAATGTCCACACAGCTGGGGGCACCAGGGATGGGGGAAGGAGATCATTATATATACTTGGCACTACTGGGGAGGAATGGAGGAGCATTTTATACTGGCACTACATGAGAACATTATATATATATATATATATATATATATATACACAGTCAGGTCCATAAATATTGGGACATCGACACAATTCTAACATTTTTGGCTCTATACACCACCACAGTGAATTTGAAATGAAACGAACAAGATGTGCTTTAACTGCAGACTGTCAGCTTTAATTTGAGGGTATTTACATCCAAATCAGGTGAACGGTGCAGGAATTACAACAGTTTGCATATGTGCCTCCAACTTGTTAAGGGGCCAAAAGTAATGGGACATAATAATAATCATAAATCATACTTTCAATTTTTAATACTTGGTTGCAAATCCTTTGCAGTCAATTATAGCCTGAAGTCTGGAACGCATAGACATCACCAGACACTGGTCATCCCTAGTGATGCTCTGCCAGGCTTCTACTGCAACTGTCTTCAGGTCCTGCTTGTTCTTGGGGCATTTTCCCTTCAGTTTTGTCTTCAGCAAGTGAAATGCATGCTCAATCGGATTCAGGTCAGGTGATTGACTTGGCCATTGCATAACATTCCACTTTTTTTCCCTTAATAAACTTTTTGGTTGCCTTTGCAGTGTGCTTTGGGTCATTGTCCATCTGCACTGTGAAGCGCCGTCCAATGAGTTCTGAAGCATTTGGCTGAATATGAGCAGATAATATTGCCCGAAACACTTCAGAATTCATCCTGCTGCTTTTGTCAGCAGTCACATCATCAATAAATACAAGAGAACCAGTTCCATTGGCAGCCATACATGCCCAAGCCATGACACTACCACCACCATGCTTCACTGATGAGGTGGTATGCTTAGGATCAGGAGCAGTTCCTTTCCTTCTCCATACTCTTCTCTTCCCATCACTCTGGTACAAGTTGATCTTGGTCTTATCTGTCCATAGGATTTTTTTTCCAGAACTGCAAAGGCTTTTTTAGATGTCATGTGGCAAACTCTAATCTGGCCTTCCTGTTTTTGAGGCTCACCAATGTTTTACATCTTGTGGTGAACCTTCTGTATTCACTCTGGTGAAGTCTTCTCTTGATTGTTGACTTTGACACACATACACCTACCTCCTGGAGAGTGTTCTTGATCTGGCCAACTGTTGTGAAGGCTGTTTTCTTCACCAGGGAAAGAATTCTTCGGTCATCCACCACCGTTGTTTTCCGTGGTCTTCCGGGTCTTTTGGTGTTGCTGAGCTCACCGGTTCGTTCCTTCTTTTTAAGAATGTTCCAAACAGTTGTTTTGGCCACACCTAATGTTTTTGCTATCTTCTTGTGTTTTTTCAGCCTAATGATGGCTTGCTTCACTGATAGTGACATCTCTTTGGATTTCATCTTGAGAGTTGACAGCAACAGATTCCAAATGCCAATAGCACACTTGAAAGGAACTCTGGACCTTTTATCTGCTCATTGTAATTGGGATAATGAGGGAATAACACACACCTGGCCATGGAACAGCTGATAAGCCAATAGTCCCATTACTTTTGGTCCCTTAACAAGTGGGAGGCACATATGCAAACTGTTGTAATTCCTACACCGTTCACCTGATTTGGATGTAAATACCCTCAAATTAAAGCTGACAGTCTGCAGTTAAAGCACATCTTGTTTGTTTCATTTCAAATCCACTGTGGTGGTGTATAGAGCCAAAAAATTTAGAATTGTGTCCACGTCCCAATATTTATGGACCTGACTGTTTATATTGGCACTATGGGGGGGAAGCATTATATATTGGAACTAGTGGGGGGCTCTACAGGGGGACATTAGAGCCACTGGGAGCATTATGGTTATAATATTACTACTAAAGTACTGTAGGGGCGTTATTGTTATTTCACACAATATGGAGGGCATTTCTACTAATGGGGGCTATCTTGGGGAGTATTATCACTATGGGGGGCACTATTACTAATGAGGGCAGTCTGGGTGTATAGTTTAGTGTTTGTGGACATGGGGGGAGCACAACTGTCACGGATGGTGTAAAAGAAAACAAGAAGTTACAAATAAGGATCCGACTGGCTTGATCCGAAACTAAGGAACAAAAGGGTGACCCCTATTTAAGCCCTGAAACTCTCCCTGTCTTCTCAGCCCATGCAAAGATCTCTATGATAGAAAATTGCATGCCCTCGTGCTTCGACTGTATGACACCTGAACACCCTATAATAGTGATGGGACACGACCACCGGCTCCCTACACTTAATACGGAGGGAGTCAGGGTCACCTAGGATCAAGGCAACAGGAAAACACAAATAACTGAACAGACTTATCTGTAGAAGCATCAGTTGTAGTTTGCAGCATGAGCACACTCCAGGAAGTTGTATAAACCGCAAGGTGAGGCAGTATGGGGAGGAGATATATAGAGAGGCAATCACTGCTAATAGATGACAGCTGGGAGAGGGAGGAGAGATGTCAAAACGAAAGCAAAACAAAAGAAGATAATGCAGGAGGTACTGAAGAGCGTCTATCAGAACTTCTCAAAGATCTGGTGGTGACAACAACAGGCACAGTATTGGGGGTAGCTTCAAGAGGTTTGAGTTTTTTCATATTGATGACCTATCCTTAGGACAGGTAATCAATATTAGATTGGCGGCACTCCTGACGATCAGCTTTTTGAGGAGACGGCTTGTGCTGTGCGCATGTGCCGTATCCCTTCTATTTTCCTGCTCTGCTGCTGTATGTATATGGGACAACAGCAGTGAACAGCACGCGCCTTCTCAAACAGCTGATCGGCGGGGGTGTCGGACATAGGAATGTGTTTTTAGCACATTATTACAAGATGTGGGTCCCCTCTTTTGATTTTGTCCAGGACCACATTTTGTCTAAAACCGGCCCTGTGTACACAGAAAACCCCAGGCTGCACACACCTATGGATCAGTAGCCAGGTACTCTAGGCACTTCATGCTCTGCTATACTGTGCCTTTATGGGCTGAGTTCTCATCAGTGTTCAGCCTTTCCATTCTTGCACTCCGTTATAGGAGCAGAAGAACAGAAGGGACTGATTCGGCTCATAACTGAGCCGAGCGGAGCCTACGTGCCGCATAGACTATAATGGGGTGCGTTAGGTTACCGCTTAGAGGAAAATTTTTGAAGCGGAGACAAAAGTCGCGCATATAGGCCCTTTCTATCCTTTTGAAATGATAGGGAACCTGAAGCTTATTTTCTCCCACCACATGCAGAGAAGCCGATAGCCAGATTGTAGGTTTACCTTCTCTGATATGTATGGCCGCTGAACTTTCTACTGCATTCAGTAAACTATTTTCCCTCAAGAGCTGGCACATATGCTGATGCTTTGGCTGCTTATGATGCAGAGGACAACAGATATCCCTGTGTAATTGTGCTCTTCACTGCCCATAGATGTTTTCAAATCCACACCTCACACTAGCTTGAAGCAACTTCTTCCTAGAGAGTAAGAGGTGGAACCAGCAACACTATCTGGGGACTTTCCACTCCATATACAGCCTAAGGGCTCATGCACACAAACGTATTTTCTTTCTGTGTCCGTTCCGGACTGTATGCAGAACCATTCATTTCAGTGGGTCCTCAAAAAAAAAAAAAGTTACTCTGTATGCATTCTGTTGCCGTATATCCATATTAGGATTGTTCTATTAGGGGCTAGCTGTTCCATTCCTCAAAATACGGAATGCACACGGACGTCATCCGTGTTTTTTGCGGACTGCAAAATACATACGGTGGTGTGCATGAGCCCTTAGGACTCATGCACACAAACGTATTTTCTTTCCGTTTCCATTCTTTTTTTTTGCGGAAGTTAATATGTGTGCATTCCGTTTCCGTATGTCCGTTCCGGTAAATAGTGGAACATATTCTAGTATTGTCTGCATTACGGACAAGGATAGGACTGTTCTATCAGGGGCCAGCAGTTCCATTCCACAAACACGGAATGCACACGGACGTCATCTGTATTTTTTGCTGATCGCAAAATGCATATGGCATATGATTGTGTGCATGGGCTCTAAGGGACATACACAGTGCATAAAATGCAGTCTTCCAGGACACTGTCCATGTACATATCAGACTTCTCCTGCCTGATAGTGGTTTGGGATGCCCTAGGTGGTGGTAGTTTTCCAGGTCTAACTCAGGGTTCCTTGAAACTTTTGATAATGATGCTCTGTGATAATGCACAAAATGATGAGGCAGGTTTTATGCAAGAAGTCCACTGTACTTTACTGAGTCCATTCAGTAGATTGTTTACACAAGCTCTGTGTGGAGAGCTATCCTCAATCAGTCCTGAGGTCCTATGAAGAGCACGCTAGTGTTGACCTAACAGCAGCCTTTGTCACAGTGGCAGAGAGCATAATAAAAAAAAGTAATACATCATAACAAGTATGAAATAAAGTCATAAAATGTTATAAATAATGTAAAAAAAATTGCACTCCCCCAATAAAAAATGGTCATTATCTAATGTAAAATACATTTTGTTTTGCACACATTAAATAAAAATACACATATATTACACAAATTCATTATTGGGCTATTTCATGTGAAACAAGAGGGGCGTAAAAAAATAAACAACGCCAAAAATCTAATTTTTCTTTATTTCCATAGCAAAAAATTATATAAATTACACTGTAATCTATAGGTACTCCCCAACAACGGCATAAAAAATAACATTACTCCCTTCCACTAACTTTCAGGCTACTGCTCGCTGTCAGGCAAGATCCGTCCCTGATAACAGAGACTCAGAAGACAGCTGAGAGGAAGTGGGGGCATGTCAGAGATAGCTGAGCTCCTGAGCATGATAAAACAACTGCTTCTAAACATCACAGAAGCCTCCTGCCTTGTGTGATGTATCCCTTCTTATTAACTTTCTGAGCTGTCTAGAAGATAACAAACATAGTGGGAAGTAAGGGAAGTGAAGTCACTGCAAACAGTACTGGCAGATTTAACAGAAGGGAGAAGGGAGACACCCACTGCTTCTGAGTGAAATGCATCTAGCTGTGCATCTGAAACAGGGAATATTAAGGCCGAAAGAGACCTTAGGGAAACCCAAACATACTGTTCCCTCGCAGTTATGCAGAAAGACTTACACAACAAAAGCGCGAGGATTTATCATGGTAAAAAAATCTCATTTTATTCAATACATATAACATGATCAATACAAGTAAGCACTGAAGGGACAGGACATGGAGACTAAGCCACAATAGGGCTATGCAATGTGAAGAATCACATTTGGGGATGATGTGACCATAAACAGCGGATAACACAACAATTTAAGCTGAGCCCATGAACACTGGAGTAGTTGCGGGTGCAAATGCTGTTCCCTAGTAAATAACAACTACCTTACTCTCAGTCATGGCATCTGACAGATGGACACTGTAGGATGTAGGAGGACGGTGAGATATTAATCAAAGGATGGTCAAATACAAATCAATAAAGCCACTCGTCCCACCCTATTCCAGGTGCCATGTTACCTACCCATGTTGCTGCTGTAAACTGGTGACACAGATTCCCAAACGCATCAACCTTTGCAGAAAGAAGCACAGCCATTAAGCAACCTTTTTTTGAAAACTCAGGTACACTTTAAGGTCAGGTTCACACACAACTTAAAAATGATGCTGTTGAACCAGACTGAAAATCTGTGTCAGTAATGAATTCCGCTTGCAGTGCATACAGATTTTGGCGCAGATGTAACAGCAAATTTCACAAATGCCATTGCAATGGATCACCTCTGTAGCTACATTACTTGTTACACTAACAGTATGAGCCCATTATTAAATGCAACCATTTGTTTTCATACTGCTGCAAAGTAATCTTTACCATGCACATAATGTCCGCACATTATCATAACAGTCACTTCATGTAGCAGTGCCAATGTAACTGAATACCGCAGGAGGAACAACGACGTTCTTCAGGCTCACACAAAGAGAGACAGCCTCACATTCTTAGGTAAATAATTTGTCATGCCTCTCCTTGTGAGATAAGAAAGTTCATCAACGGAAAAAATCCCCCGTGATATTTGATTTACCTTCTCTTGCATCGTCTAGATTGATATGTTTCACTAACAATTACACAGAGAAAAGACAGTTATAGGCTTTCGAAACACATGTATGTGTAATGTGTATGCTGACAACATAATCCGCTATCAATCTATAGCCAAAAAGTGTTGGGAACGTGCCCAAATATAACGTGTCACCTATAAAAAAAAAAAATCTGACAGTTAAAACAAGATGGCAACACATATCCTTTTTACTAATCTGTTTTATTTTCTGATTGTAGATTTTTTTTTATTGTAAATTCCTGAACATGTTTATGCAGGATAACAGGCTGAACTGGATAGATGGATAGGCTATCAGTTTTTGACAGGTGGGGGGTCTGACACCCCACAGCCCTGTCAATCAGATGTAGTGGAGTAGCTACTGTAGCTGATCTATGGGGATGTAGGGTGTTGGACCCTCAACAATTATATATGATTGGTCTATTCTGAGTGGCCATCAGTATAAAAGTACTGGAAAACCCCGGTAGTTGCCAAAGTTGCCTGTTAATTTGGTTCTAGGAAATATTAATATTTGTACAGATTTCTACATTTTCTAGATTTCACATGCTGCATTTTAATGATAAACCACATGTCATACTGTAAGGTTCAGTAGGTGGCAGACCGCTGCTTCATGGTCCACCCTTTTCTGTATGACAGCCTGTCTCATATAAATAGGTTCATCACATGATGTCTAGAGCTGACACTGACCAGTTCTCCACTCAGAGTTTCAGTGACCACATTGCATGAGAAATTTGAAGTATGGTTTTGTACATTTCATGTGATTGAAAGACACATTTCCTATTTACAGTAACAAACTTTTAGTAAGTTGTAATGTTATATCAGAGTATATAAATGTTCCAAAAGATAAGGGGATTGAAGCTGTTGGGAATTTCATACACAAGAAAAGTAACTTGCCTGATGACTGAAATTTCATTTATATTATGATAGGCATGTAAGCTTGCAGGCAATGGTAATTGGAGAGCAACAGGGTACAAGCCGGTCACACAATCACCTGGATCAAGCTAGCTCTCCTCGACTGCGCTCTACTATATAAGAAGTGGTAGAAATGCTACCAGGGCTGTGGAGACAGCAAGCCAAGCCTGCACTCCTGCATTTTATCACACTTTGACTGCCACTTTAATTCCGACTCCTTCATAAATGGCCAAAAAACTTATAACAAATAACAAACTGTACATTGGTCTTCTTCTCACCATCGTGTAAGTAATCAGCTTATTGATTGAAATACAGTTTTTGAAATTCCTGACATTATCTAAATTCCTGTAAGTAAATATGCAATGTGCAGTGAGCCCATGAAGAGCCAAAGTCACAGGATGGGAGTGGTAGCGGCTTCTGTTATAGCAAAGTCTATCAGAGTAGCTGTCCTATGAGAGTTGCTCCCTAGGACCAGTGCATCGGAAGGAGGGGGCACCCTTTCTTCTCTCAGGGCACACCCTGATTATGGGGCTCCTGCCCAATGCTAGCTGTGGTGCCCGTTATGTTATTTGTTTAAATGGATGCAAGGCAGGGCATGTAGAGTGCAATGGCCGACGTATAGGTCAAGAGTCAGTAACCAGGCTGAGTGCAAAATAGTGGTTGTAGTGCATCCAAAAACAATCTTAAAACAGTGAAATGCTTTCCTCAGTTAGCAATGAATGAAGGCAAGGAAAAGTGGCAAATAATAACACTCTTGGTATGCATCTTGCTAAATTCTGTCTCACTAGAATCACTGGCTAGCGACTGTAATCTGGCAGCGATGGCTGTATTGCCCACTGTGGGATACATGTTTTATAAGCATGTCTGGCCAGGACATGGTTAACTGTGATGGTGTCTTAACTGTAACCCCTCACAAACAGCAAAGACTGGTTAGCTGTAGTCACAGGTTACCTTGCTATGCTTGGCCATGCAGATCCTAAGTTATGTTTTCCTTCTTTCTCTCTCTATCTCTTTCTCTCTATCTTGCAGAAGCAGTAACTTTAACAGAGATTGCTTAGTCTCTGAATCCTCAGGCCTAAGGAGAAGGAGCACATGGACTTCCTTCCTCCCTCCTCACACATTCACTCTAGTCTCCTCTCTAGTCAGGAAATAGGACCAGCCCACACCTGTCCCTCCTGAGATGGGTGGAGCAGGTTGATTAACCCTTTCCATGTCAGCCATACCAGACTATGCTGAGGGTACATTACATAACATAAAATTAAATAACATTTGCAGATACCCCCTGTACTGGTGTACTGCACATACATTTAGTAACTGGAAAACAGGAGGAAAGGGGTCAGGAGGGGTGGGGATCAGCCTGTCAGTGCTCATACCATACATAGCACACTGCATCAAATTGGTCTGCATGTGAATGTACCAAGACATACAGACGTTCTCACGAAAGGTGGCAGGAGATTGGTGAGACTGGCAACACGTGATTTGATCTGACAAGTTTTCCTTTTGGATCAAATGACGTCTGTGTTGTTTCTAGTGCATGCCACACCTTCTTTCCCCAGGTGTGGTTATTGTGATCATTTAGCCTTCTCTATTCATTTTTGTTTCTCCCACTATGCTATGCGGTTTATAGCTTCTGTTGGACTTGTGGTTAGCTTGTGTTTGGTTCTCGGCTGAGTTCCTGGTGCTACCAAAGCTTCATTGAAGATAAGTGTTTCCTTTCCCTTCTTTATTTTGTTTAACTATATGTGTGTGTTGCCTTTCCCTGTTGTTTGTGATTAGATCTAAGGGAGACTCCTGTTCGTTCTTCCCTTTGGAGGAATAGGTAGACTCAGTCCTGACATTAGTCCCAGGATCCTATAGGGTGAGATAGGATTCTAGGTATCTGGTGTATGAACTTGCCTACCTTTGGGGCCTGTTCATACTGGCAGTCTGTCAGGACTGGAGTTAGGGTTTTCTCTAGGAGGTGTCCATCTTTCTTCCCTAGTTTCCAGGCCTTATTCTGGTATCCCCTTTCCCTCCTATGCTCAGTGTGGTGTTTTCCTTCCACACACGAGCATGACAGCATGGCTGTCATCCCAGATGAAAGCCTCATCTCAAGAAACCCCTCAGACAAGCAGACTAAGGACATGCATTACTGGAACCACTTCTTGTGGTCTGATTAGACCAAGATAAACTTATTTGGTTCAGATGGTGCTAAGCAAGTGTGGTGGCAACCAAGTGAGGAGTACAAAGCTATTTCTTGCCTGCAGTCAATCTTGGTGGTGGGAGTGTCATGGTTTGGAGCTGCATGAGTGCTGCCGGCTGTGGGGAGCTACAGTTCATTGAGGGAACCATGAATGCCAACAAGTACTGTGACATACTGAAACAGAGCATGATCCCCTCCTTTCAGAAACTGGGCCACAGGGAAGTACTCCAACATGATAACGACTCCAAACACACCTTCAAGATGACCACTGCCTTGTTAATTATACTGAGGGTAAAGGTGCTGGACTGGCCAAGCATGTCTCCAGACCTAAGCCCTATTGAGCATCTATGGGGCATCCTCAAAGGGGTTGTCCAGCCTTTGAGTGAACAGCCCCTGCACCCCTCCCCTGTCTCCTTAAACATAAAAAAGTCACTCATCTCTCCACAGTCCCACTGCTTCTCTGTTCTCTGACACTTATTTGCAAAAAGGCCCTCAATACAGGCTACTGTTTTAAAGCCATCTATACATCATGAGTAGCTGTCACCAACCAATATTTCGGCTGACAGCAATGTCTCCCAACTTCCTCCTGACTCCTCAAACACATGCACATTCGGTTCAGCTGAGCATGTGTCTATTCAACGGGGAGAGAGGAGAAAGCAGCTGCAGACACCTCTGGAACCAAATTATTTCCTGGGAGAATAAAATAATCTGCTAAAAATATTCACCTTCTCTCTCCTGACATGATCTGTCGGGGGAAAGTCAGGAGCTTGTTCTTGGTGGGTTTGATAGACAATACACTAATATTTATGGGAGCCTTTTCTTCTGATTTACTAATTTTAGGTGCAATGCTTTAATTGATATTGTTCACTAAAGCTTAAAATGCTTCAGAGCACTACCAAATGTGTTGTTTTTCCTTTAATAATCTCATCCTTTGTGGAAATAATCTGCAGTCCTTGCTCTGCATTAGTCATTTTCGCTTCCTATAATGTCACTGGCGTTAGACCAAACTTTCGACCTCAGTCTTCGTTATAATCTTCTTTCTCAATAACATGTATTTTGCAATGAAGCTGAGATGGCAAATTTAGTATTTTCCACAAAGCGATTATTATTTTGTAACAATTCCTAGCTTATGTGGCCGATGTAGTGTCCTTGAAGAAATGGGACCCATTCCAGGTTGGCCTTGTCCCCATTTTAATTGGTGGTGAAAACTTGGACAAAGATATGATCGCCAAATATACTGTAGAACAAGCAAACAAGAAAGTGAAAAACATACTCAAATGGCATGGAAGTGCCAGGGCCTCTTGTGTAAGGTAGTTTGGAGCAAAGTAGTTTCTAATTCCCTGGTAGGGGTCTAATCTTTGATGTGCCACCCCAGTTCTTTGGAAACACCAAACTCATCAGGCATGTTCTCAATATGTTTTTTAATGTTCCTAACTTAATGTATACTTTCTCAATCTCTTATAGAAACTGTCTTCCTTCATCTCCACTCGATGATCCATTACTGTTTAGTTTTTTTGGGCCCAAAAGCAGATAAGTATGAACAAGGTCTTAATGGTCATACGTCTACTGTTGCAGGTTAGACTCCATAATATATTTACTATTACAGTTCTTTTGGAATGGTGAGAGAGGCACATAAATACTCTGCCCAACATAAAACTTTCTACTGTACGTAAATATACATGCAAACAAAAATTTGATATGGGACGGTCACCAATGTGTAAGCTTAAATGGGTTGTCTGAATGTTTAATATGGATGAACTTTCCTCAGGATAGGTCATTAATATCTGCTCGGTAGGGGTCCAACTCCTGCCACTGGAGATGATAAGAAGAGACCCCAGTGCTCCAGTGAGCGCTGAGGTCAAAATACACCTCCTATCCACAGTAGAAATCACCATGGTTTCTGCCCCAGTAGTTAGCCTGAATGCCGCTGACCCATTTACTGCTTAGCTCCAATTCAATGGAGCTAAGCCAGAGCGTACAGTCGACTTGACTGCAAAAAAAATGCTGTGTGAACAGGCCCTTTCTTCTGGACATTCACCTGTTGTTTTAGGTCCAGTTCGCACAACAGATTTTGAAAAACATGCTTAAAAAAAATCAGCAAGGAATCCGCATATTTGTGTCTTTTTTAATCCACTACTTCACTACAAAGCTGAATTTCCGCTTAAGGTTTTTGATGCGGATCTGCGCCAAAAAAAACCACATGGACTTGGCTGTTTTTTATGCTTCCTATTCATTTCAATAGGAGATTCAGAGCTGATTCTGCCCCAAGATAGAGCATGCTGCTTCTTTTTTCCATGCTTCATATTTCCAGGTGTAAAACAAAATAAATGTTGCTTACCATTGAAATGAATAGGAGGCTGTTTTGAGGCATTTTTTGGAGCTGATTTTGAGGCAGAAATACTCCAAAATCAGCGCTAAAAAAACTCTGTGTGAACTGGCCCCATTCAGACGACTGTATGGCCACCGTGCCCGTGTTGCCGACCACAAACAGTGGGAACCCAATACTTGGGCACCAGCCGCGTGAACTCGATGCTGTGGTGTGGACTCAATGACTTGAATGGGTCAGCGATCTGCAACATACAGCAAAATACAGTACATGTCCTATCTTTCACGGGTAAGAGGCACGGAATTAGAAGCCCACGGAAGGGCTTTCGAGTGTTTCCATGGGCTTCCGATCCATGACTCTGCACTGCAAAAGATAGGACATGTCCTATATTTTGCTGTATGTTGCAGATCGCGGACCCATTCAAGTCAAAGGGTCTGCATCACAGCATCGAGTTCACATGACCGGTGCCTGTGTATTGTGGACCTGCTGTTTGCGGTCTGCAACACAGGCACGGCAGCTAGAGATGAGCGAATCGAAGCTGACGAAGTGGAATTCGATCCGACGTTCTGGAAAAATTTGATTTGCAACGAATGCGAATTTCCTCCCACTTCGTGGTAACGAATCGCATTTTTTTCCTAAAATGGTGGCTAGAATAGCAGCTACACGTGTGAGGACATGGGGCAAACAACTCTGGTAATGTGGGATGACCCATAATGCCAATCAGCAGCCAGCCCTGTGATGTCACAGCCCTATAAATATGGCGGTCATCTTGGATTCAGACATTTTCCAGCGTTCGGAGTGTAGGGACAGCAATAGGAAAAACCTAATTGTGAAAAAAAAAAAAAAAGGAATAAATGATTTTTAAGTGCAGGGAAGGAATAGGGAGAAATCATTTCACAGCATCTTAGTGCAGGGAGAGACGTCAAAAGGCGCTAGGGACAGTGCTAGAAAAGTGATTTACAAGTGCAGGGAAAGATTATTTGGGGATCCAAAAAGCCAATATACAGCTCTGTCATTCCAGCAATCTGTTCTTGGGGTGCAAGTGCTATGTTGAAAAGCCTTTAGTGGCTAATATCTTTTCAAACAAGAAAAATATATACGTAGTACACTTCTGCAGGTATATGTGGTGAAAGCGTTTAGTGGCGTATTTCAGTACAAAAATAAAAATATATACGCAGTTCACTTCTGCAGCTATATATAGTGAAAGCGTTTAGTGGCATATTTAATTACAAAAAGAAAAATCTATACGCAGTTCACTAATGCAGTTATATGTGGAGAAAGCGTTTAGTGACGCATTTCAGTACAAAAAGAAAAATACATGCGCAGTTCACTGTTGCAGTTATTTGCGGTAAAAGCGTTTAGTGGCCTATTTCAGTACAAAAATAAAAATATATTCTCAGTTCACTTCTGCAGTTAAATGTGTTGAAAGTGTTTAGTGACCTTTTTCAGTACACAAAGAAAAATATATACGCACTTCACTGTTTCAGTTATTTGTGGCGAAAGCGTTTAGTAGCCTATTTCAGTACAAAAATAATAATATATTCTCAGTTCACTTCTGCAATTAAATGTAGTGAAAGTGTTTAGTGGCCTATTTCAATACAAAAAGAAAAATATATACGCATTTCACTGTTGCAGTAATTTGTGGTGAAAGCGTTTAGTGGCCTATTTCAGTACAAAAATAAAAATATATTTGTCGCTTTAGGGGTGTTTTAATTTGCTTTTAATTTATTTAGTTCAGCTAAAAGTATGTCAGACAGAGAAGTGCCAGGCCATGCACAGAGGATTTGCAGAGGCCTAAATGTGCGAGCCTAGGGGTGCGAGCGGTCAGAGATCATTGAGGAGGACATCAGTGACGTGCAGATACTACTCGATGATGATGAAGCCGATCGCAATTGGGAGCCGGGTGCAGAGCGGCTTCATCATCATCAGGATAAGAGGGTGGCAGCTTGCCCGTGAGGCAGCGGCTGAACCAGCAAGGTGGTAGCATGGCTGGGAGTCAGCAGGGTGGCAGCAGTGGGAGGTCTGGAGCCAAACATGCCAGGGGTAGACCACCTGCTTCGCAGCAGCCTACCTGCCCAGGAAGTAGTGGTGCAGGGGTTCACTGAGGCAGCGGTGGTAGCAGTCAGTCAGTGCGGACTGTTTGGGGGAAAATCACCTACTCGGCAGTGTGGCAGTTTTTTGTTAAGCCGCTCGTGTAAAAGAGCCCTTAGTGTAAAGAAAATCTGCCACCTCTTTGTAAAAATGGGGGTGGGGGCTCCGATCCAAAGTTTGCACTGGGGCCCATAACACTCTAGTAACGCCACTGCATTGTGCCACTAGGTGGCCTCCTCATACTGCTGCCACCTCCAGACCCTGTCATTGGGCCACTCTGTGGTCTCCTCATGCTTCTTCCACCCACCCCACTTCATGACTGGTCCACTATTCTGGCTTTTGGCCTGGCTGACATCATCATTTATTTGACCTTTCTTCTGATCTGTCAGAAGGAAGGGAAAATGAGACGCACAACGGATCCTGTCTGTGTAGCAGCTGTGAGGCCTGTATGGTCCCATCAGAATTGGCTTATTATTTGGTAGCCAAAAGCAGGAGTGGGTAGAAAACACAGAAGACATGCAACTATTCCATTCACGCGTCATCTCTGTCTTAGATCCACTCCTGTTTTTTTTTGCATTAGCAATACTGATGGATTATTGAGCAAATGCTGACCGAGTGAAGGCGGATGCTCCACAGACAGTATCCGTTTTTTGTGGGTTATTGTCCTGACGGATCAGAGGAAGGGCAAAATAATCAGTGACGTCAACACAAACTTACTACTGACACCCTCTCCACTCTGTCGGGGGTTCTCTACTTGTATAAGCGTTTAATAGAACAGGTTCTGTAGACATCTATGTGGAATCAGTTGACGACGGTGTAAAAGGAGTGTGCTTCTTCTTGACGCTAACATTGACCTGTAAGGCTGAGTTCATACTTTAGTTATTTGGTCAGTTTTGGCCCCATAACTGCCCAAACAAGTGAAGTGTGCAGTGATTCTAAGTGCGATGCCTGTCATCTGCATGTCATACTGACTCACAGTATTGTTTCACTACCACAGCAGACTCCCAATGCATGTTACTGCAAGGCACAGTGTTCTGCAACACTATAAAGGCTCTCTGCAGCCAGGAAATAGCCGTTTTTTTTTTACTTAATTCGCTGCCAATAAATTCAGATCGAACCAAATTTTTCTAAAACAATTCGGGGAACCGGCGAATCTCTAACGCCAGCCATATGGTCACCTGAATGAGACCTTAGACTGATGATCTGCTGAACCTACAGATACCAGTGCTTTGCATCTGCAGCAAGGCACTAGAAGCTGAAACAGCACCAAAATAGAAGGTAGCAGTGGCGGTACCTGCGGTTTACCTAGCACTGCTTCGGACATGGAGGGAAAGTGGAAGGGCCCACATTCCGACATCAGAAAGCTGTAATAACTATCTCTCCTCTGTTTTAGAGGAGAGAAAATTATTGTGACCAGTAGGTGGCAGTGTGGTGCTTAGTATGATTAGTCTAGAGCAGTGATAGGCAAACTGCGGCTCTCCAGCTGTTGCAGAACTACAACTCCCAGCACGCAAAGACTGCCTACAGCTTTCAGCCTACAGCAGGGCATGGTGGGAGTTGTAGTTTTGCAACAGCTGGAGAGCCGCAGTTTGCCTATCACTGGTCTAGAGGCATCTCAAACTGCGGCCCTCCAGCTGTTGCAAAACTACAACTCCCAGCATGCTCGGACAGCCTACAGGTATCAGCCTACAGCAGGGCATTGTGGGAGTTGTAGTTTTACAACAGCTGGAGGGCCACAGTTTGAGATGCCTGCCTCTATGCTCCTGGGAAATGAAGGAAGGAGGTGAAGTCCTCCGCATTCCTCCATCCTTCTCTCAACCAGGAAAAGTGCTATAATTGGGAGAATTTGGAGGACAGTGGCTGGATATCTGCTTAGTTAGTGACTGCAGCAGAGAGGGATCTTCTGAAGGTATTGCCTGTCTATGTTCTGTACAGGCAGGAGTTTCAGTAGAATGACTTTTGCTATGGGGCCTGATGATTTCTGGGTATGCCCCTGCCATGGTCAGTAGTAACAGTAGCATCTGAGAACTTAGATAAATGGAGCTTACTGTGCCTTCTGAAGGCCTCCAGGCCTGCCATGGCCTGGCCATTAATACACTGTGCCTTTTAGAATCACTATGCACTGTAATGTGGACATATTACAGTATTCTAAGTCTATAAGGTAAGTCTATAAATATACATAATTATTATTGCTGTCCCCATAACAACCTGATCTACGAAGTTATCCAATAATTTAAACTGCCCGGTGAATGCCATAAAGAAAACCGTGCCAGAATTTTTGTTTTTTGGTCAACTCACATCCTTCAAAAATTGAAAAAAAGTTATAAAATGGTTCATGTATCCCAAATTGGTATCAATAAAAACTGCAGATCGTCCTGCTTTTTAATGTTCTAAAAGTGGTAAAGCATAACAAAAACATATGAATTTGGTATCTCGATAATCGTTAACATGTCATTATACTGCACAGTGAACAACATAAAAGCAATTTTTTCACGTTGACGTTCTAAAAAATGTTTTAAAAGTACCATACAGTAAAAGTACCCCAAAATCATGGCAGTAAAAATATAACTCATCCCGACGGTGTCAGCAGCATCTCACATCATCATCATCTTTTATTCGGACTTCAAAGCAACAATACACATAACAGCAATGTTTCGCTGATACACAGCCTTTGTCAAGCCTATTCACATTGTATTACATCCATCTATTTATGGTAAAAACAAGTGCGCCACCCCCATCCAGATCATCCAATTGTAGGCAATGGCAAAATCTGACCAATAAATATGCATCTTTTTCAAGCTCCTCTTTAGCCTAATATACCTCAATGCCTCACCTGAGTGTCAACCAATCACAACACAAGACCATCCACTCACTAACTGACGTCAGACATCGCTGTATACCGTATGTGGGTCATCACGTCCATTCATTGGACGCCTCTGTGGTCAATCGCAAGAACGCGCGTATGTCGCGCGTTTTCTATTTCCACAAATGCGCTGTAATACGGCCCGAAAACGTCCGACAAAAACGCGCGTAAAACGCGCGTATCAAATGCGTTCAAGTGTGAAACAGGCCTGAGGGACAAACAGAAACATTCCTTATGATTACTAAAGTAAAGTTATATTATCTGTGCTCAATATGTGTGGAGACCCACCTAGCCTTTCTGCTGCCTGAGCTATACATTGAAATGGCTTTCCAGCTTTACTGTTAAAGATATATGTGGATAGACATATGTAACACCCCAGAGTGGGGTTACCACTCCTACACCCTGCTACTATCTCTAATGGGCTAACCTTTATGTCATCTTATGTATTTTGGTACAGGTCCTCTCCATAATGTGCATCTGTAATATTGTTATATAACTGTTTATGACATGTAATGTGCCTGGTTTACCAGCAGGTGGCAGCAAACATGGCAGAGCTGTACTTAGGTAGAATGGAGCTATCCATTGCATTCTAACCCCCCACTAAAGAGACGTGGGATAGACCTACTTCCTGCAGGAAGGGTGGGGACCAGTTAGAGTCAGTTTAGTTTACCCCCAGCAAGGGGAAGTGTAGTGTACGGGAGAGTAATACCCCGTCACTACAGAAGGGTCACTTGGGTGTTGTCGTTCCCCCTGTATTTAAGGGGAGGTTGGTATAAAACATCTTATAATGTCATGCTATGTATTTTCCTGTTACTGTGAAACGTGCATTTGCAGGCCGGCTAGGGTGTAGTTCCAGCTCTGAGTCACTAGAGGGAGCTAGGGAACCCTAGGTTATATAAGGCCCAGTCAGGAAGTAGTAGCAGGAGTCAGACAGTGGGAGCAGAGGTCAGAAATGATCCTGTGTCTGAGAGAAGGCCAGGCTATGGGCCTGTGAGAGCAGAGCAGGCCTGAAGCCTGCCGACTAGGAGAGGGTAGTAAAGGCCCTGTAACCGGGTTCCGGATCCAAGGAGAAGGTTCCCCTCCTGAGTCATCATCCGTTCAGATGAAACAGCATAAGTAAGCCATCAGCCAAGACACAGAATACCACAGAGGCCGATCAGATAAAGCAAGAGGTACTCAAGATAACAGAGGAGGTACTAGATAAGGACAGCTTCAAGGGTACGCCAGATAAAGGGCATTAGACCTTGGAGAGAAAGTCACATGTGTCAGGACCAGTCAGGAATAGTGTGCAAGCCGCCTGTACTGCATCTCCTGCAATCAACACTCTGTATTATACATTGCTAAGACCGGCCATCCTGTAATTCCAAGAACCACCTGTATTCTTATAGAAAACCAACTGTCTTTCATGGAACGGCGCTTCCAACTGCGTCCATGTATTATTATCGCTGATATTCAGTAAAGTTCCAGTTTTTGTTGGCTACCCTATGCTTGCTTCATTCTTTTATAACATCATACACGGCGTGTCACCGTTTAATTGACACTGGCGTCACGAACTCTTTAACTACCTGCCTGTTCCAGCATTTGCCCCGATTGGAAGATGACAGTGGATCCCAGGTTAGTGGTCAATCTGCACTACAAAGCCCAGCATACACTACTGACCCCCTGGGACACTGCATCGCTCTTTTTGGCGTCACGAACAGGATCCGCATACTTCTACAGTGCAGAGAAGTGTGAACTGTGTGCTTTAAATATTCCACCACCGTATTACAAAGACTGTAACCTTTATTCCTAACTTGTGGATTACAATTGTGCCTGGGAGGAATCAGAGACGCTGTACTGTGTTGCGCTACCCCCAGAGAGAAAATCGCATTTGTGGACTGTGTTTTATTGGACTTTTCATCATCCTGCTTGCTGTCAGTGAATTGCGGCATCAGGACACTTAAAATGGCCGCCGACGCCATGAGGCTTTTTACTGCGCCATCAGGATGTGCAGATGCGCGAAGATTTGGCGCCGAAACCTTCCAAGAAGAAGGAGGAGACGATTGCCCTGGAGCGCCACCCACCTTGAGGAGTGACGACGCGGCTGACTACTTTGAAGAGTTACGCCTGGGAGGCGGGCCTCAGATGGAGATAGACCGGCCCAGTGTGTGGGAGGAGTCAGTGTCGTCCTTGCACCCAGTGAGAGAAGAGGAGAGAGAGCGGCTGGACAGCTGCCAGCGGGCAGAAGAATGTGCAGAGGCCCGACGTCAAGCAGCAGCTGCCACCGTTACCCCAGAGGCCACTGTCCCTGAACCTCCGGTAGCTCCGACCACCTGCACTAAAGCTGAACTAGAGGCCCAACGTAAGAGGGTGTATTGGGTGGCGGACCTCGGCTGCGCAGGAGGCGTGCGGTGGTTCCCGTTTCCGAGGACGGAGGCCGAAATGGAGGCCGTGAAAGACAAGCCTCCCCCTCTAAAGATTGTCAGGGGTGACGGTTTCCAAATGTGGCCGGCCTTGCCAGAACAACTGCTGCAGGTTCCCTACGTCGATTCATCATCCGAGGAGGAACATGACACTCGCCTGTGAGTACTCCTGCCCTCATGTCCATCTCCTTAATGGCCGTTTTGTCCCTCAGTTGGTAGAGCTGGTAAAGCTCGCTGCCAGTTACCCACGGCCGGTGGCATCCTAGTTGAATAATGTGCCACTGTGTACCACTGCTTCCAGCTGCCCTTGTTATGTTTGGGACATCCGGTTTGCTGCTACAATCCCAGTTGTGCCTTAAAGTGTTGCACCATTTTACCCCTTTTTACCCCCATTTCAGGTTGAAAAGACATTTTTATGTCAGCACTATTTTAAAGGGTAAGCAGGACTTGCCAGGATAACATGGCCCTGGTATTGTCAGAGTCCTGTATTGTCATTTTATATCTGTGCTGCTGACAGTATTTAAGTAACCGGTTTGGTTTTATTCACGTCTATGTGCCCAGAGATGGACTTCCTATGTGCAAGCCTCTGAGAGGTTAATTTATTATGGACTTATTTATTGTCATGGACTATCCTGGTTCTTCGAACATCCGCTGTGCCAGGTCAGCGCCCCCGTTCCACTCACTATCCTGTGAAAAAGAGAACGACGCCCCTTGTCACCAGACTTCACCTTTGCCAATTGGGTCTGATAAGAGTGTAATTGACATATATGTATGTATGCATGTGTCTTTCTCTATTTCAGGTCATGATTCCAGTTGGGCGGGCCCTGATGGAGTACGAGGTCGTACTCAGCTTAAAGCAGCGGGGTATGTAGTGTACGGGAGAGTAATACCCCGTCACTACAGAAGGGTCACTTGGGTGTTGTCGTTCCCCCTGTATTTAAGGGGAGGTTGGTATAAAACATCTTATAATGTCATGCTATGTATTTTCCTGTTACTGTGAAACGTGCATTTGCAGGCCGGCTAGGGTGTAGTTCCAGCTCTGAGTCACTAGAGGGAGCTAGGGAACCCTAGGTTATATAAGGCCCAGTCAGGAAGTAGTAGCAGGAGTCAGACAGTGGGAGCAGAGGTCAGAAATGATCCTGTGTCTGAGAGAAGGCCAGGCTATGGGCCTGTGAGAGCATCCAAGGAGAAGGTTCCCCTCCTGAGTCATCATCCGTTCAGATGAAACAGCATAAGTAAGCCATCAGCCAAGACACAGAATACCACAGAGGCCGATCAGATAAAGCAAGAGGTACTCAAGATAACAGAGGAGGTACTAGATAAGGACAGCTTCAAGGGTACGCCAGATAAAGGGCATTAGACCTTGGAGAGAAAGTCACATGTGTCAGGACCAGTCAGGAATAGTGTGCAAGCCGCCTGTACTGCATCTCCTGCAATCAACACTCTGTATTATACATTGCTAAGACCGGCCATCCTGTAATTCCAAGAACCACCTGTATTCTTATAGAAAACCAACTGTCTTTCATGGAACGGCGCTTCCAACTGCGTCCATGTATTATTATCGCTGATATTCAGTAAAGTTCCAGTTTTTGTTGGCTACCCTATGCTTGCTTCATTCTTTTATAACATCATACACGGCGTGTCACCGTTTAATTGACACTGGCGTCACGAACTCTTTAACTACCTGCCTGTTCCAGCATTTGCCCCGATTGGAAGACGACAGTGGATCCCAGGTTAGTGGTCAATCTGCACTACAAAGCCCAGCATACACTACTGACCCCCTGGGACACTGCAGAAGGGTGTACAGGGGCATGTCTCTGCTGGACGTGCCCATGCCAGCCAGAGCACCTTAAGCTCTGCTGGCCATGGAGGTGGAAGCCTAAAGCCTCAGGAGCCAGGAGAAAAATTCCTTGGCTGAACCAAAGTCTGACTACATAGTGAAGTGCGGCATTAAGTAGGAGCCAAATTATTCAGTCAGCTTGTCAGTACAGCAGAGAGAAAGCAGAGTTGAGTTTGCCTGCCAGTTTATGTTAAAGCCTGCAGGAACTAAGACAAAGCCTGAAAACTGTTGGACAAGTAAAGCTGCCATTGAACTTCATCTCAAGGTCTGGACTCAAGTTATTCTTTCAAATCCCTCAATTATTCTGCCTATTTATTGCTTCGGAGCCAAAGCCTGGGGCCCAGCCGTATCCAGGTAGGAGCACCGTGACACACTTAAAGAGACATTTAGGCCGCACTACACCACTCAGCATTCCTACTACACCTGGGATGCGATAGAGGGCCCTGAGGGGCGGCACCAGTTGCACATACAGCGCTACAAAACATACAGGAAAATACAGCTCTACATACCTCTTACATCCAGTGATGTCTCCTCTGATGGAGACGTTTTCTTTCCTCCCCTTCTCCATTCAGAGATCAGACCTCCTTTATGACTTATTTGAGCCGCATCTCGTCTTTGCACAGTTTGCCACAGAGACATCTTAGTTTCCTCATTTTTCCATCATCCTCTCTTCCTAGTGCCCCAACAGTGTTATCCTGCTACTATACCCAAAGCTGTGCCCGCTGTGCTTACCAATGGCCCCAAATACTGTTCTGAAGATTTAACAGTACCAAACAGGTTGTCCCCCCATACTAATAGTGTTCCCAAACTGCCATACATAGCAATAGTACCCCCTACAGTACTCCCAATAGCAGTGATCTCCAAATTGTGCCCAATAATAATGCCCCCTGGTAGAACTAAGGCCCCCCCCCCCCTATAGTGCCTCCAGCAATAATGAGGCCCCTCTATAAGGCACCCCTATAGTGTCTCCAGCAGGAAGAAGGCACTTCTATAAGACACCCCACCTTCAGAGCACACAGTAGGAATAAGGCCATTCTATAAGGCACCCCCGCAGTATTTATAATGCCTCCTTTAGTAGCCCCAGTAAAGCCCCACTTCAATGCCCCCTGTAGCTATAATGCCCCCTGTAGTGTCACCTTATTATAATGCCCCCTGTAGTGCCAGTACATATAATACCCCCCCCCCCTGAAGTTCCTGTAAATACAATGCCCCCTGAAGTGCTCTGGCCTGTATTATAATGCTCCCCTGTAGTGGACCCTGTATGTTCCCACCATCTGTAATGGTAGTATATATCAGTGTTTCCCAACCAGTGTGCCTCCAGCTGTTGCAAAACTACAACTCCCAGCATGCCCGCACAGCCAAAGGCTGTCCGGGCATGCTGGGAGTTGTAGTTTTGCAACAGCTGAAGGCACACTGGTTGGGAAACACTGGTATATATAATGCTCTCCCCACCTGTAGCCCCCCTGTAGTATAATGCCTTTCTGTAGTGGTAATATAATAAGTGGTAATATATATAATGCTCCCCCCCCCCCCATAGTCCCCATGTAGTATAATGCCCCCCCTCCCTGTATTTATACTGTATATATAATGCTCTCCATCTGTAGTCCCCTGTAGAATAAGTTCGCATTGAGTGCACATAAATCTGCAATTTGGCACATCTAGGGACATTATATGTGTGTAGCCGTAGTTAGGGGGCATGGTCTGGGATGCAACACAATTGTCTAACCCTGCACCACATTTATCATCCAGCCTGAGCCCCGGTGCTTGTCTTCGTTTACACCAACTCTAGCAGAAGCGATATTTTTAAAAAATCAGGCAGGGTGGCGGCATCAGCGGATGTTTCCCCCCAAGTAAAGGTGTTTATCGCAATTAATACAAAACCATGAAAGGTCCTCTTGAATAGTGTTGGGCGCGAATATTCAAATCGCGAATATTAGTCGCGAATATCGGCACTTCGAGAATTAGCGAATATTTTGAATATAGTGATATATATTCGTATTTTTGAATATTCTAGATTTTTTTTCATCTGAACCCATGATCCCTACCTGATTCTTGCTTATGGGCCAATGAGAAGGCTGCAATGTCTTTGTCTAAACTTAGCAACATCCCTGTTACCCCTTGTGAAAGTGATGAATGTGGGTGTAAAGAAACTCTTTCTGAAAAAAAAAATGTATTTTTCATTTTCACAGCCACGTGTTTCCTAATTCTGTGAATCGCCCGATGGGTCAAAGTGCTCTCTACACACCTTAAAATATTCCTTGAAGGGTGCAGTTTCCAGAATGGCCTAATGTTTTGGGGGGGTTTCCACTGTAGGGCCACCTCAGGGTGTCTTCATATACGTCATAGCTTCCAATTACCATTCCAGCTATATCCGCTCTCCAAAAGCCATATGGTGTTCCTTCTACTCTGAAGCATGCTGTGCGCCCATACATCAGTTTTTGAGCACACATAGGGTGTTTCTGTAAACTCCAGATTCAGGGTAATAGATTTTGAGTCTTGTTTGGCTGTTAACCATTGATGTGTTGCAGAAAAAAATGATTTTTTTTTAAAATCTGCTAAAAAAAGTGAAATTTAGAAATTTAATTCCCATTTTCCTTTAATTCTTGTGGGGCACCTAAAGGGTTAACAAAGTTTGTAATATCAGTTTTGAATAGTTTAAGGGGTGTAGTTTCTAAAATGGGGTGATTTATGGGTGGTTTCTAATACGTAAGGCTAGGTCTACACGACGACATTTGTCGCGCGACAATAAGTCGCGCGACAGATAGGGCGCAACATTTGTTGCGCGACATTTTGCTGCACTAATGTTGCGCGACAATTTTTATAATGGCAGTCTATCGTGTCGCACTGCAACATGCGACATGCTGCGACTGCGACGCAACAGTCGCAGAAAAATCCATCTCGAATGGATTTTCTGCAACTGTTGCAGTGCGACACCATGGACTGTCATTATAAAAATTGTCGCGCGACATTAGTGCAACAAAATGTTGCGCGACAAATGTCGTTGTGTAGACCTAGCCTAAGACTTCATAACTGAGCTGGTCCTGAAAAAATTGGGTTTTGGAAATGTTCTTAAAAATGTTAAGATTTGCTTCTAAACTAGACATATGGTGAATGTAAAGTAATTACTATTTTTGGAGGTATTACTATCTATTATAAAAGTAGAGAAACAGAATTTTGGAAATTTGCTAATTTTTCCAAATTTGTGGTAAATTTAGTAATTTTTTGGACTCATTTTTACCACTGCCATGAAGTACAGTATGTGACGAGAAAACAATCTCAGAATGGCCTGGATAAGTAAGAGCGTTTTAAAGTTATCACCACATAAAGTGACACATGTCAGATTTGCAAAAAATGGCCTGGGCAGGAAGGTGAAAACTGGCCCGGGGTTGAAAGGGTTAACTCACATTTCAGCTGACTATACGCCATGCACTGTGTGATGGAGAATTTTATCAGCATTTGGGTCTTTCTTTCTCTTTGTGTAAACCCCTTTGAGTCTGGGAACAGTATTCTTAGATCCTGACAAACTGGTCTGGGCACATTTAGAGAACATGAGAATAATGTTGTTTTACTTCTGGTTTGGGGTGTTGGATTATTTGTTACTTGCTTAAGCAAAATGGTAACGCAGTATTGGTGCTATGTTTAGAAATGATGGGAAAATGAAGTTTCACTGTGCATGCCTTCAGCTTTAGAAATAATGGAAATCATTTCAAGGTGGAAGAGTTACCCATAGGAACCAGTTATATGCTCATATTTCCTAATTCCGGCTGTTACTAGAGACTAAACATGTTTTTATGGTTGAATTTGTTATTAATTAATCCAGTTTTCTGACAAAACCTGATATCTGCTTGGTAAAATTGTTTGGTGGTTTTGTGGTGGCTTTTGACAGGACAGGTTGATCCAATTGCTCTTCCCCTGGGTAATAACATTTAAGCAGTGCTCACTATCTTTACATAGTCTATAGCACATGTAAAATAAAATATACTAAATATATGCCTTAAAGGGTCGCTGAGTTTTCAGAAAACTTTTGATATATTATAGAGACATACCAAAGGTTTTAACCAGTGGGAGTCCGAGTGCTGTCGCCCCCACCGATCAATTGAATGAGGAAAGAGAAGCACTCACATATCACACTCTCTTCTCTTACTGCAGGGGACAGAATTAAGATGAGCCTATATACTTTCCATAGAATCGGTTTCACTTTCTCTATTTTACTTCTCTCTCCTTTTTCTAGTGATCGGTGATGGTCTCAGCACTCGGAGCCCCACTGATCAAAACCTGTGATATGTCTCTATGACATATCAAACTCCCAGAGCCCTATCTGCTTCTATCATGGTCATCTCGAGAAATGGTGATGCCACTGATAATATAAGCACCAGTTCAAAAAGTACAAGACTTATGCCAAGCTTGCCCGTCTGGCAGTTTTTTTCACAGTGTCAGTAGACAGAAGTATTGCTTTTTGCAAGATCCGCACAATGAAAATAAGTCATGGGCATTCAAACACAAATGTAGGCACCATTGCTTTATTTCAGCACATGAGGCGACATCACCAAATCCTGTGGGAAAATAGAACTGGCCGCCAGTATCAGAGCAAGAGTGTCCTTCTTTTTCTTGTCTGCATCCACATGCAGTAGAGTATCCTTGTCATTGTCATCATCCAGGTACTGCTTCTCCCTGTCAGAGTTCTCCTTCCACTCTGTGTTGACAGCCCTCAATAACAGAATGTGTGTCCAGGAAACAGTTCTACATGCCCAGCAATGTGATGGTGTCCAGGCTTAACTATAACCTGGCCAATTTGCTGGTGGTGCAGTCACTGCTATACCACTTAGTGGATTCGGCTGCCTTTACAGAACTGATGACATGTGCTTAGCCTTGCTAGAAGATACTTGCAGTGTTCCCACAACAAGTGTTAATGTTACTGTATTTCATGTATTACATGCCCCATAGGTTGTGTATGGAGTGGGAGATTCCTTAGTGGCCTGGTAGGGCTATCTAGGAGTATGTTACTTTAGTTTAGAGTAAGCTGCGGACAAGTGCACAGCAAGAGAGCAGTGCTGCACAGTGAGGCTTCCCCCATGGGATACAAAAGCAAAAGTGACAATTGAGGTGCCAGCCATTGAAAGAAAGAGATCTTACAAAATATATAGTGGCTATCAAAGAGGATTGCAGAACAGTTTTGTCAGAGAAAGATTATTCACTTATATTAAGGCTACAGGCTTCTCTGCATGTAGTGGGAGTAATAAGCTTCAGACTTCCCATTATATCAAAAGAACAGATAGGATCCGCTTTCCAGAGACTGCATTCTATTCAGGATATCGGGGTATATAAAAATATCTATAGCATTGGGAATTGAATATGCCAACTGCGAACATTGCATTTGTTGTGTACAGTGCTCGTGTTATTCATCTGTTAACAAAGGGAACCATTATAATGAATTAAAGATAATATCTCTCAGCTGCAGCATTTTTGTAACAAAAAATAAATTACAAAAGTAACTATTTTTATGCTAAATTATATTAAATCAACATTTACCTCTTTAAGAGCCAGGGCAGGAAGTTAAATAAATTATATCCAGAAAATCATCCACCAGCTTTTTGTAAAAAAAAAAAAAAAAAAAAATGCAAAGGTGCTAGGCAGAACAGCTGACAATCTTGGGTATGGGGTGCTATATACTTGCTGATCAGCTAGTGATAATATATACTGAGCATAGGCCATCACTTAAAAATGGCTGGACAACTCCTTTCGGCTACTTTCGCGTAAATCTTTTCAGGCAGGCTATTCCCTGCCGGATCTGTACTACCATTTGCACACATGTGCTGCCGGAAGTCCGCCTGGCCCCATTCACAATTCAGGGGACCAGCCAGAGCTCCAGCCTCAGAACGGCAAACATGCTAAGAGGCGACCAGACAAAAAACGCTGCACGCTGGGGTTTTTGGTCTGGCCGTCTCTCAGCATGCTTGCCGTGCTGCGAGTCCGCTATATATATGGGCTCTGGCCGTTTTTGCACCGCATCAAGGATGTGCACTTGAATGGGTCTGCGATCCGGAAGATCCGTTGTGGGTTTCTCTCCGTGCCTCCACACCACAAAAAATAGAACATGTTTTTACAAAATAAAAGCATTGTTTCAGAGTTTGGGCCCAGTGGAAGATTCTCTGGTACTCTGGTAGGTCAGTCCGACCCTGATTGCCCTGTGTAAGCAGCATGTTGTGTTCTCATTTTATTAACCAGTGTAAGTCCACCTACACCCGTTTTGAACTATGCACAGATTTTCATGAGGAATAATGCACTTTGATTTTTTTCCATGCAGATTTTCAAATCAGCACCATGTCAATTCTCTGTACGTATTTTTGTGCTGATTTCACTGTTTTCAATGCAAGGGTAACATGTGGCAAGACCACATCGTATTCCACTTCAAAATTCCATGCGTTTTTTACATGGTTTATGATCCTATCCATTTTGAATGGGAAGTTTGGATGTGGATTCGATGCGGAATCTGTACCAAGAATGAACTGCACTCTTCTTTTTTCAACATCGCGAGCAGAAAAAAACATGGGGAAAGATTTATCAAAACTGGTGGAAAAAAAAACTGGTTTAGTTGCCGCTAACAACCAGTCAAATTCCACCTTTCATTTTCCAAAGGAGCTGTGAAAAATTAAATACCTGTACTCAGAGAGTTATCACTGTGATATCTGTGGTGTTACATAGGACTGCAGGTAACATCTACTACATTATCTGTACTCAGAGAGTTATCACTGTGATATCTGTAGTGTTACATAAGACTGCAGGTGACATCTACATTATCTGTACTCAGAGTTATCACTGTGTTATCTCTGGTGTTACTTAGGACTGCAGGTGAAATCTACTACATTATCTGTACTTAGAGAATTATCTCTGTGATATCTGTGGTGTTACATAGGACTGCAGGTAACATCTACTACATTATCTGTACTCAGAGTTATCACTGTGTTATCTGTAGTGTTACATAAGACTGCAGGTAACATCTACGTTATCTGTACTCAGAGTTATCACTGTGTTATCTGTAGTGTTACATAAGACTGCAGGTAACATCTACGTTATCTGTACTCAGAGTTATCACTGTGTTATCTCTGGTGTTACTTAGGACTGCAGGTGAACTCTACTACATTATCTGTACTTAGAGAATTATCTCTGTGATATATGTGGTGTTACATAGGACTGCAGGTAACATCTACTACATTATCTGTACTCAGAGAGTTATCACAGTGATATCTGTGGTGTTAGATAAGACTGCAGGTGACATCTACATTATCTGTACTCAGAGTTATCACTGTGTTATCTCTGGTGTTACATAGGACTGCAGGTGAAATCTACTTGCAATGAGCAGGACCGTGGTACGGTTACACGGACGCCAATTATGCAGTGGGTCAGGATATGTGTATAAAAGTCTATAGATTTTGTTCTTGATGCCAATTGCAGCGTGCGCAGGGTACAGTCTCAGGGCCCTTTAAGGTGTTGCAACTCACGTACCAGGTTAGGAATGCCAGAGTGGTGTAATGTCTCTGTGTAGCAGTAGTAATAGTGTCAACGGTGTCTCCTACCTGGGTACGGCTGGACTCCTGGATCCTGGCTCACTTGCAATAAATAAGTGTATTGCTAGTAGGAGTAATTTAGGGTTTTGGTAGCAGTAAATGAGATCCAGACTTGAAATATAATTCAACTTGTCTCTACTGAAGGCAGCATTAATCCATATGAGTTACAGCATTAGTCTTTAGGTCCCAGCAGGTATTGGCAATGTGTGGCAGGGATCAATATCTCCTCTGCTTCTATCATGGGCCTGGAGAATATGGCAGGTATTTATCTTCTGCTCTGTCTATCTTCTGCTGTGTATGGGACTGACTAGCTGAGGAGGAATTTGGCTTCTCCTGGTCTCTGGATGGTACTCACAGTTATGCTCACAGGGAATGGTTCGTCCTGGAGTTCTGGAGGTGCTGCTTGCTTGTCACCAGTTGAGGCTGAAGGGCTCAGACTGGGAATGGTGATCTTTGGTCTCAACCGAGACAAGATCTTGGTTTGGATCCCTATTTCTGGGAGCTCCTACTTGCACAACCTTCCCCTAGCCGGGGTGGCTGGCACACTGACACTAACTTCCTTTCCTCCCCATGAGGCAGGATGTGGGAACATTCCACACCTCCTCAAAGAAGGGGGAGCTAAACTGGAATGTACTATTTCAGTTTAGAAACACTAAACTAAAACTAAGATCCTGGTCACACATTGCTGTCACCTGCTGGTGTACATGGAAATTACAGCAAATACATGTACCAGGCTTAGAAAATGCACATAATTAAGGATGTGATGTTAAATTGTACAAGATGACAAGATAATTACACTTGACATGTAGCAGCAGGGTAAAAGAGTGTAGTAACATAGCTATGGGATGTTACATACTACATTATCTGTACTTAGAGAATTATCACTGTGTTATCTGTGGTGTTACATAGGACTGCAGGTAACATTCACTACATTATCTATACTGAGATGGTGGTGTTACATAGGACTTCAGGTGAAATCTACTACATTATCTGTACTCAGAAAGTTATCACTGTGTTACCTCTGGTGTTATCGAGGACTCCAGGTGACATCTTCTACATTAACTCTATGCAGAAAGTTATTACTGTGTTATCCGTGGTATTACATAGGGCTGCAGGTTACAGTTACTACATTATCTACACTGAGAGGTCACTCTGTTATCTGTACTCATATAGTTGTTACTGTGTTATCTCTGGTGTTACATAGGACTGCAAGTAACATCTACTACATTATCTGTACTCAGAGTTATCTGTGGTGTTACATAAGACTGCAGGTGACATCTACTACATTATCTGTACTCAGAGAGTTATCACTGTGTTATCTCTGGTGTTACATAGGACTGCAGGTGAAATCTACTACATTATCTACACTGAGAGGTCACTCTGTTACCTGTACTCATATAGTTGTTACTGTGTTATCTCTGGTGTTACATAGGACTGCAAGTAACATCTACTACATTATCTGTACTCAGGGTTATCTGTGGTGTTACATAAGACTGCAGGTGACATCTACTACATTATCTGTACTCAGAGAGTTATCACTGTGTTATCTCAGGTGTTACATAGGACTGCAGGTGAAATCTACTACATTGTCTGTACTTAGAGAATTATCACTGTGTTATCTGTGGTGTTACATAGGACTGCATGTAACATTCACTACATTATCTATACTGAGATGGTGGTGTTACATAGGACTGCAGGTGACATCTACTACATTATCTGTACTCAGAGAGTTATCACTGTGTTATCTCTGGTGTTACATAGGCCTGCAGGTGAAATCTACTACATTATCTGTACTTAGAGAATTATCACTGTGTTATCTGTGGTGTTACATAGGACTGCAGGTAACATTCACTACATTATCTATACTGAGATGGTGGTGTTACATAGGACTGCAGGTGAAATCTACTACATTATCTGTACTCAGAAAGTTATCACTGTGTTACCTCTGGTGTTATCCAGGACTGCAGGTGACATCTTCTGCATTAACTCTATGCAGAAAGTTATTACTGTGTTATCCGTGGTATTACATAGGGCTGCAGGTTACAGTTACTACATTATCTACACTGAGAGGTCACTCTGTTATCTGTACTCATATAGTTGTTACTGTGTTATTTCTGGTGTAGCATAGGACTGCAAGTAACATCTACTACATTATCTGTACTCAGAGTTATCACTGTGTTATATGTGGTGTTACATAGGATTGATCATAGCACAATTAATATCAACTACATTATCTGTATTGATAGAGATATCACTGTGCTATCTGTGTGCAGTACCACAGACCTGGGGTTATCTGCAAATGTATTGTATATAGTTGTGTATCATAATGTTATGTTATTTATTTCTGTATTGGCTGTGCATCCCAGCAGAGAAGATATGGATGGCAAACGTTGGCACGAACACCCACCCTGTTCCTCTCCTCTTGGTGGGAGTGGGCTGGTCCAGTTTCCTGCCAGGAGGGGGAGTTCCTGAGTAGCCTTGGAAGGGAGAGGAAGCACACTGCTGAGCTCCTGCTCTTGGAGCGACTCTCCAGAGAGACCAACTAATCCTACCTTAAAAACCTATCAAGAATTATAGCTAGACCGCACTGATTAATAATCAATAATCCTTATTAAATCACATGTAAAAGGTGTTTAAAAACAATACAGGCAAAAGGCGGCATCACTGGTATTGAGGCACACAGGGCATTGTATAACAACTCTAGTACAAATTACCATAGCAAATATAAAGTACATGTGCAATTAAAGAAAAACATTTAATGGCAAGGAAACAGCATAAATAACACATTATCCATTGTGCTCTACGCAAACCAGGATGGCTCCAGCCCTGACTCGCGTTACGGCGTTGCCTTTGTCGCGGATGACATGAGATTTACATGTGATTTAATAAAGGACTATTGATTATTAATCAGTGTAGTCTGGCTATAATTATTAATAGGTTTTTGTAGTGTTTTTGTAGCCATAGGCATTAGGATGGTTGTTATATGTGACTTATACCTGTGACAGATATTAGACAGGTTACATGGTTTCTAATGGGGATACTGTATATATGAGCCGGTGTCTTTTTTCGTAATCATACTGTAAGAAAACATTTGAGAGACAAGACAGCAGAGTGAACAGCAAAACCATATGTTACAGACACTGCTGCAGTGAGGGATTACAGCTCAGACACCCATCATCAAGTTCAAATCTGAACCTTACAGTAGACACCTATACCCACTAGTGCTACGTTGCCTCCATATCTCCTTACACTTTAAATCTGCTGCTATCGAATGTACCAGAAGTAATTTTTTTTTCACTTCGTAAAACTACATTTCCACTGCAAGGATCCCCAGGGAGCAACGGCCTAAGGGAGAAAACCATGACACAACATCTCACCCGGGCCACTACCACTCCCATTCTCTGCACCAGCCCTTCTGATAAATTTCCACTGCACGGATCCCCAGGGAGCAACGGCCTAAGGGAGGACACCATGACACAACATCTCACCCAGGCCACTACCACTCCCATCCTCTGCATCGGCCCCTCTGGTGCTTGCTGTATGTGGTCTTACATAGGACTGCAGGTAACATCAACTACATTATATGCACAGAGAATGATCACTGTATTATCTGTGTCATTACATAGGACTGCACATAACATCAGCTACATTATCTGAACTCAGAGAGTTATCATTGTGTTATCTGTGGTGTTACATATGATTTCACTATTATATGTGGTGTTACATAGGACTTCAGGTACAGATAATGCAGATAATGTAATATCATTCATGTACTTGCTGTCCTATGTAAAGACACAGATAGTGATCATTACCTGTACAGATTATGTAGCTGATGTTGCCTGCAGTGCTATGTAACACAGGGTCCAGGGATAGCAGGGGCAAGGTGCCACTGCCTGAGGGCCAAAGGCAAGAGGAGGCCCACAGCAGCAGTGTGATTACTCAGAGCGTCTACTCTTTGAGCCATAAAAAACTATTCCAGATAATGGGGGCAAGCAGGGCACAACAGGGACAGCTGTAGGCACAGATTAGTACCTGGCTGTAGTCTATTTACTTAAGTTAATTTCCATGGATTTAAGGGGCTATGTCAAGGCTAACGTGACAATAAAATAAAAAAATACCTTTATTAAATTTCTGTAGATGGGTATAAATACGAAAGTGTCCAAAAATAATTTTCAAAAAAGAAAAAAACAATTAAAAAATATGATCTCAGTATGAGGAAGAGGATGGTAGGGTGAACTTTCCCTGTTTTACCCTAAATATTTCTCAGCCCAGGGTCACCCCCTTACAAAGAAATAATGAGATAATTATAGTCTCTTATTAGATATAAGAAAATATATAGAATTAAACAAAACTTAAATAAAGTAAACCCAACGCGTTTCACCTCCACCTTGAGGTTCATCAGGTGTAATATAGAATAACTCAGCCAAGGATGACCTAAAGAACAGATATAAATAAGATCACGAATAACCATATATTCAAGAAAGATGAACGCAGATGTCAGTAAGTGCAACACAGGTTACTCACTGGCTGGGGAACCCACACGGCGTGTCCGGCAGATGTAGAGCTGATGCGTCTAATGGTTGAGCTCCAGTGCTCCAGCTTTTAAGCGCTGGCGCCACATGGAGCTTCCGCAAGGTCATCCTTGGCTGAGTTATTCTATATTGGGATGTTTACCTTCCCCTACTACCCGTTCGGGAGCTAAGTATTATCCATATATATCTTGTTGCTCATAAAGTTTTTTTCACCCCTACATGTCTTTTTCCACTTTTTTCATATCCCCCTGATGAAACTCAAGGTGGTGGTGAAATGCGTTGTGTTCACTTGGTTTACGTTTTGTTTAATTCTATATATTTTCTTATATCTAATAAGAGACTATAATTATCTAATTATCTCATTGTAAGGGGGTGACCCTGGGCTGAGAAATATTTAGGATAAAACAGGGAAAGTTCACCCTACCATCCTTTTCCTGACACTGAGATCATATTTTTTTATTGTTTTTTTCTTTTTGGAAAATTATTTTTGGACACTTTCGTATTTATACCTATCTACGGAAATATAATAAAGGTATTTTTTTTTTAATTTTCACGTTAGTCTTGAGATATTTAACTTAATTTTTCACGTGATTGATAATTAAATTGTTAGAACATCTAATTTTTGTTTGTTACTTTGGTATTAAAAAGTTGCAAGACCTCAATATTTTGTCACACAAGTGTTTTTGCAACATGATTGCTATTTGAGAGTGCCAAGGGAGTGATGGGGGTATGGCGGGAGCCAGGACTTTGGGTCCGACACATTTACTATCTTTTACACCTGAAAACAGGCGAAAAAGCGGAGTGAAAAGTGTTCCATTCAGGCACCTGAACCTTCTCATAAATTAGGTGCTTTCTGCACCGGCTCAGAGGGGAAACAAAGATCATTGTAAAATTGCAGGGAGATATCGCTCCTATGCCCTGCCGCAGCATTCTGCTGCAGATAGGTCATCAGTCCTAAGGACGGCGATACAGTTGAATATAGAGAGGTGAGCATTTCCGCAATGGAACAAGCACCCATATCCCACACCCTCTCCCCACTTGTCTCGGGAGTTGTGCGATCGAATCACCTTGCCTAATTGGCGTTGCACCCATGATTGTGTTTGGGGAAGTAAAACAGACTGGGCCTCATTTAGGGTTGCCATCCGGCCGGTATTTTACCAGCCAAGAAGGTATTTTAGTTCCCCTGCCGGTTCTGGTAATTATTATTGTCGGTATTTTCCTATATGGACTGCTAATAATGAGAGCTTCCATTAGCCTTTAACTCCCGCCCCCTCCCCCACTTGTGTTAAAAGAAAAAAAAGGAACTCACCTCATCCATTTGATGGAGCTGCTGTGAACACTCGCCTCTGACTGGATGTGCAGGACAGGACCTGCGAGGCGTCATCACGCTGGTGAGCAGGTCCTGTTCTGTGCACATCCAGTGGGCAGTGAATGTTCACAGCGGCACGAGCAAATGGATGAAGTAAGTTCTTTTTTTTTTCTGCAGAAGCAGAGAAGGGGGCACTAATTACTTTTATTGGGCAGCACTAATAGGGGGCATTATTAATTGTGTGGCTCACTAATGGGGGCATTACTCTTACTGGGGGGCATTATTAATTCTGGGGTGCAATAATGGGGACATTACTATTATTGGGGGCAC
This sequence comes from Bufo gargarizans, assembly GCF_014858855.1. NCBI lineage: Eukaryota > Metazoa > Chordata > Amphibia > Anura > Bufonidae > Bufo > Bufo gargarizans. The sequence goes on along the minus strand of NC_058080.1, from coordinate 130,408,381 downwards.
TAATGGGGGCATTACTATTACTGGGGTGCACTAATGGGGACATTACTATTACTGGGGGGCACTAATTGGTGCATTACTATTACTGGGGGGCACTAATGGGGGCATTACTATTACTGGGGGCACTAATGGGGGCACTATTATTTCTGGGGGGTGCTAATGCGGCAGTATTAATAATGGGGGCACAAATGGGGCATCATTAATTCTGCACGGTTCTAATAAGGGCATTAATATTACTGGGGGGCACTAATAGGGGCATTCATATTTTTGGGGGGTACTAACGGAGGTATTAATATTACTGGGAGCCACAGTATGACAGCAACTCAACACCCCGTGTTATGCCACCGGCTTAACTTGGCCGGTATATGTTATTGGAAAAGCTGGCAACCCTAGCCTCATTTATCAAAACTGCCTAAGAGTCTACCTAACTGTCTTAGTCACCCATAGAAACTAGAGATGAGCGAATTAGATTCGGCCGGTTCGCCGAATTTTCCGAAAAAAATTGGTTCGAGACGAATTTATTTGTGGTGACTCGCGTTAAAAAACTGCTATTTCCTGGCGGCAGAGAGCCTTTATAGTGGTGTAGAACACTGTGCCTTGCAGTAACACGCTTAGGAGTCTGCTGTGGTAGTGAAACAATACTGTGAGTCAGTATGACATGTAGATGACAGGCGTCGCTCTTCGAATCACTGAACACTTCACTTATTTGGGCAGTTACAGGGCCAAAACTGACCAAATAACTCAAGTGTCAATGTTAGTGCCAGGTATAAAGATCCGTGCAGAGGCCCAAGATCCTACTATAGCGTGAATGAGCGAGCGCACTCCTTTTACACTAATTCACTGATTCCACATAGATTTCTACAGAACCTGTTCTATTAAATGCTTATATAAGTAGAGCCCCCCGACAGAGTGGAGAGGGTGTCAGCAGTAAGTTTGTGTTGATGTCACTGATTATTTTGCCCTTCCTCTGATCCGTCAGAACAATAACCCCCAAAAAACTGATCCTGTCTGTGGAGCATCCGGTCAGCATTTGGTCAGTAATCCATCATTATTGCTAAAGCCAAAAAAACAGGAGTGGATCCAAAACAGAGATGACACGTAAATGGAATATTTGCATGTCTTCTGTGTTTTGTACCAACTCCTGCTTTTGGCTACCAAATCATAAGCCAATTCTGATGCAAAATAGGGACTATGTCATGTAGGCCTTACAGCTGTTACATAGACAGGATCCATTTTGCATCTCATTTTTCCTTCCTTCTGACAGATCAGAAGAAGGGTCAAATAAATGATGATGCCAGCCAGGCCAAAAGGCAAAATAGTGTCCCAGTCATGAAGTGGGGAGGGTGGGAACAGCATGATAAGTCCACAAAGTGGCCCTATGACATAGTGGTGAGGTGGAAGCAGCATCAGGAGGCCACAGAGTGGCACAATGACAGTGTGGAGGTGGCGGCAGCAGCATCAGGAGGAGGCCACAGGGTGGCACAATGAAAGTGTAGAGGTGGCAGCAGCAGCATCAGGAGGCCACAGAGTGGCACAATGACAGGGTGTGGAGGTGGCAGCAGCAGCAGCAGCAGGAGGAGGCCACAGGGTGGCACAATGACAGTGTGGAGGTGGCAGCAGCAGGAGGAGGCTACAAGGTGGCACAATGACAGTGTGGAGGTGGCAGCAGCAGCATCAGGAGACCTGAGTGGTGAGGTGGCAGCAGCATCAGGAGACCACAGAGTGACCTGCTGACAGAGTGGGGAGGTGGGTGGCAATACCAACACCAGCTGAAGATGGTGAGTGAAATAAGGAGCACTTGACATCCGATGTGTGGCATCAGGTGGGTGGCAGCATCAGAATTGTAGCTGAGGCAGGTAGCCAGAAGAAACTGTTGGTGTGGATGATCTAGTCTGATGCATCAGACATTGGTGGGTGGAAATCCTGGCTGATCCATGCCTGATTCATCTTGACAAATATCAGTATCTCCACATTTTGGGTGGACAGGCGAGTTTTTCTTGGGGTAACTATGGCCCCCGCCGCACTAAACACCCGCTCTGATGCCACACTACTGGCTGGGCAGCGGCCAACTGACTACATAGGATGTCTCTATAGTAGTTCAGTTAATCCTCCCTCTCAGCGGGTGTAAAAAAGGCCCCCATTTTGGACCGGTAGCGAGGGTCCAACCAGGTGGAGAGCCAGAAGTCATCCCTCTGCCGAATGCTGACAATTCGGCTGTCACTACGCAAGCAAGTGAGCATGCATCAGGCCATTTGTGCAAGTGACTCGGAGGGACTCCCTGCCTCCATCTCCACTGCATACTGCCACGGTGTGTCTGGGTCCTCTGCCTCATCCTTCTCATGGCCCTGTAGCTCCTCTGGCTGCTCCTGCTCCTCATCTCCTGTCACCTGTGTATAAAAACCACCTATTTCGCTACACATTGCTTGTGCTCCAATGTCCTCCTCCTCCAGTTCAACCCCCACAGGGCTCATGTGGCCGTGAGATCAAGGCGCCACGTCTCCTGTCCTCTGACCAGCCAGATTTACCAGCATCTGCTCCAGGACATGAAGCAGTGGAATGACGTTGTTCATCCCATAGTCCTGGCAACTGACAAATAATGTGGCCTCCTCAAAGGGCCTGAGCAAGCGGCAGGTGTCACGCATGAGCTGCTACTGGCTGACATCGAAGTTACACAGGGGAGTACTCCTGTCCGCTTGGATCATCAAGAAATCGTTTATGGCCTTTCTTTGTTCGTAAAGTCGGTCCAACATATGGAGGGTGGAATTCCAACGGGTCGAAATGTCGCAAATCAGCCTATGTTGGGGGATGCCATTCTGCCGCTGCAGCTCAAGGAGGGTGTGCTTTGCGGTGTGCGAGTGGCTGAAGTGCATGCAAAGTTTCCTGGCCATTTTAAGGATGTCTTTCAGATGGGTGGAGGACTTCAGGAACCACTTGACAACCAGATTGAACACCAGTGCCGACACCATGTTCTTCCCGTTGTCGGTCACCATGGTTCTGATTTTGAGTTGTTGTGGAGAAAGCCAGGATTCGATTTCTTGATGAAGGATACGGAGTAGTTCCTCCCCTGTGTGACTCCGTTCGCCCAGGCAAATGAGGTTCAGAACAGCGTGACACTGCCTTGCCCTGGTATGCTGGAGGGGCACTGTGAATTGTCCCTGCAGTGGAAACTGAGGACACAGTGGAGGATGAGGAGGCAGAGGCGGACATTGTGGCAGGACCAACGGCGTGAGAACATGGAGGCAGAAGCGGCATCACCTCGTCAAGTTGCTGGTGTGGCTGTGCAGGAACCACATTCACCCAGTGGGCCATAAAGGACATGTATTGTCCCTGACCGTAGTTACAGCTCAACAAGTCGGCGCTGCCTTGCACTTTGGCAGACACCGACAGGCTCAAGGACTGGCCCACCTTCTGTTCTACATACGTATGCAGGGCTGGTACTGCCTTTTTGGCAAATAAATAACGGCTTGGGACTCTCCACCTCGGCTCGGCATAAGCCATCAGTTGTCTGAAAGGTGCAGAGTCCACCACTTGGAAAGGAAGGGACTGCAGCACCAGCAACTTGGCCCGGAGCACATTCAGCTTCTGTGCCATTGGATGAGTGCACGCATACTGTTCTCTCTTGGCAATCGCTTCGGTGATCAATTGCTGACAAAATAACTGATGAGGAGTAGGAGGAGGAACAGGAGCATCAGGACTAGCAGATGATGGAAAGGACAGACAGCTCCCTTCAGCTGAAGTGGTGGAGCCTTGACTGCCTGAAATCGGGTGCATGCCAGTGGGTGATGCAGCGGTTGCTGCGGCAGGCTGTACCACCACATAGGAGCCACAGTTCTCCCAGGCCACTTTATGGTGACGCTGCATATGTTGACGCCGGGCCGTGGTGTTAACATTGGCACCCTGGCCACGCTTCACCTTCTGCTCACAGATTCTGCATATGGCCATGTTCACCTCCTCCGGCGGCTTAACAAAAATCTGCCGCACCACCGAGTAGGTGATTTTACCCCCAACACTATGCACTGACTGACTGCTACCACCGCTGCCTCCGTGAATCCATGCAACTCTACTTCCTGGGCAGGTAGGCTCCTGCGAAGCGTGTGGTCTACCAGGGGCCAGTTTGGCTCCTGACATCTCACTGCTGCCACCCTGCTGACTCCCGGCCACACTAACAACTTGCTGGCTCTGCCGCTCCCTCACAGGCAAGCTGCCACCCTCTTCTCCCGATGATGATGAAGCCCCTAATTCACCTGGCTCCCAAGTGCGATCAGCTACATCATCATCGAGTACTGTCTGCACGTCACTGATGTCCTCCTCAACTGTCTCTGGGTCAGGAACCTGACCGCTTACAACACCAGCTCTCATGCCACTCTCCAAATCACTACTTGCCTGCCTACCGGAGGAAGCGGCGGATGTCTCCTTCACATCTTGGCTGGCCAGTAGCTGCTGACTGTCCTCTAGTAGCTCATCCTCGCTGTATAGTGGAGCTGAGCCCACAGCATATAATACTTGTCTGGCTGAGGGAACAGAAAAGGACAGAGGCAGGTTGAGGACAGGTGAGGGCACATGGCCTGCTCCCGGGCCATGCCAACTAAGGGTTGTGTCTGACAAACTCACCGACTCTTGGCTGGGGGTGTCTGATGTCTGATGACCGAGTCAAACATTCAAGAACCGCTGGGTTGCTGGTTAAGACACGACCGCTAGATGACACCGGGAGCTCAGGCCTCTCGCTGCAACTCCTGCTGCCACACCCCCTTACTCTGTTGCGACCTGTTCCTAAGCCAGAAAAATTTTGGCCTCTGCCACTCCCCTGTGCAGTACCTGCCACTTCTCTGTCTGACATACTGTTAGATCAAATAAATAAATAAAAAGGAAATTAAAACACCCCAAAAAAGTCTGTAATTTTCTCACTTCATCACACAACGGCTAATAAGCCCTTTTTTTCCCCCACTAATACACGCCAAAGAAGGCTTTGGAACATATAACTGCACCGCTGAATGGCAAATAGGCCCTTATTTTTTTCCACTTATACACGCCACAAAAGGCTTTAGAACATATAACCTCACCGCTGAACGGCAAATAGGCCCCTACTTTTTTCCACTTATACACGCCACAAAAGGCTTTAGAACATATAACTGAACAGCATAACGGCAAATAATATATATTTTTTTGCCACTAATACACGCCAAAAAGGGCTTTAGAACATATAACTGCATGGCTGAACGGCAAATAGGCCCTTACTTTTTTCCACTTATACATGCCACAAAAGGCTTTAGAACATATAACTGCACCGCTGAACGGCAAATAGGCCCTTGCATTTTTCCACTTATACACACCACAAAAGGCTTTAAAACATATAACTGCACCGCAGAACGTCAAATAATATATATTTTTTTTGCCACTAATACACGCCAAAGAGGGCTTTAGAACATATAACTGCACCGCTGAACGGCAAATAGGCCCTTACTTTTTTCCACTTATACACGCCACAAAAGGCCTTCGAACATGTAACTGCACTGCAGAACTACAAATAATATATTTTTTTTGCCACTAATACATGCCAAAAAGGGCTTTAGAACATATAACTGCACCGCTGAACGACAAATATATATTTTTTTGCCACTAATACATGCCAAAAAAGGGCTGTAATTTTCTCACTTTACCACACAACGGCAAATACATTTTTTTGTGCCACTGAGGGCCCTTGCACACAACCGTATGCCCTCCGAGACATACGGTCCGTGAGCTGGCCTTATGTCCCGGAGTGGAAAAAATGAAAGCTGAGCTCTGATTGGTTGCTATGGACAACTAAGACAGTTTTACTCTTAGGCTACTTTCACACTCACGTTTGGTGCGGATCCGTCTTGGATCTGCACAGACGGATCCGTTCAGATAATATAAACGTCTGCATTCGTTCAGAACGGATCCGTTTGTATTATCTTTAACATAGCCAAAACGGATCCGTCTTGAACACCATTGAAAATCAATGGAGGACGGATCCGTTTTATATTGTGCCAGATTGTGTCATAGAAAACTGATCCGTCCCCATTGACTTACATTGACTTACATACGTTTGGCTCAGTTTCATCAGACGGACACCAAAACGATGCAAGCAGCGTTTTGGTGTCCGCCTACAAAGCAAAATGGAGACGGAACGGAGGCAAACTGAGGCAAACTGATGCATTCTGAGCGGATCCTTTTCCATTCAGAATGCATTAGGGAAAAACTGATCAGTTTTAGACCGCTTGTGAGAGCCCTGAATGGATCTCACAAACGGAAAGCCAAAACGCCAGTGTGAAAGTAACCTTAGGCAGTTTTAATAAATGAGGCCCACTAAGTGCTGGAGTTTTTCTTGTCTTTACAGGGGTACATCTATCAAAAAGTTTTTATTACATATTACCAGTTTGTTTTTTCATAAAAAAAAAAATTGATGGTTTTCTGGATATATTTTTTTAAGTTACTCTACGTATTTTACTTCCTGTCTTTTCTTTTTAACTTCCTTCTGTTTTGCTTGGCTTTCTCAGTCAGACCATTCACTCTGACCAGAGAGGGAGGAGGGGGTGTTACTCAGTTAGAGGACTGCTGATTGGTTACCCATCTATGCTGTTCTTATAATTTGTGCTGCCCGATACAGAATGACAATATTTTAGATTTAATTTTCAATGGCCTAATCCTGCCAAAAATCAAAAAACGCAAAGAATCTTAAAAAAAGTCCTATGTATTTGGTTTTTAAAGGAGCTTTCCAAGTGTTTTTTTACTGATGACCTATCTTCTGGATAGGTCATCAGTATCTGATTGGTGGGGGTCCGACACCCAAGACCCCCTGAGATCAACTGTTTGAGAAGGCATTGGTGCTTGCAGTAGCACTGCGGCCTTCTCTCTACTTACCAAGCACAGCGCTGTACATTGTGTAGTGGTTGTGCTTGGCATGGCAGCTCAGCCCCATTCACTTCAATGGCTGAGCTATTCCTAGGTCATGTGACTGATGAATGTGAAGTCACATGGCCTAGGAAAAGCTAGAGAAGGTTGTGGCGCTACTGTGAGTGCCGCTGCCTTCTGAAACAGCCAATTGGCGGGGTCCCGGGTGTCGGACCCCTACTGATCAGATACTGACGATCTAGCCATAGAATAGGTCATCAGTAAAAAAAAAACACTTGGAAAGCCCCTTTAGAAATGTATCCCTTTCTGATGGATGTGCCCTTTTAAGTTCATATTTTATATTATTTGCATTCTTTCATTCTGTCTTTATTATGTCTATATTAGCCCCGTTTATCATTCTGTGAATTAAAACACAGACAGTGGAGTGATCTAAGGTCAGGGTTAGGCCTGTAATCAGAAATTCTGATTATTATTTTTTTGCCTTCTTATCTATTCCCTTACTGTTAACTGACTGTTTACTATAAACCGAGTCTGTGTGTTTTAGCCAAGCAGGCGATGAGCTTTGTCATTCGCTTAACCGTTTATATGTATCTTGTGCCCCTATTGTGTTGGGGGAAGTAAAAACAGCATTTCACTCGGTAGATCTGGGCACGGTTAAAAGTAGGCTTGGCAGTGGTAGAACAGGTTTGGCCTCCTGTTTTCTCTACCTTCTTTCCATTTTGAATGCAATCTATAAATCGCTGCATCTGTGACGGAGAGGGCACAGAGCGGAGCGGGTGACAGGGCGTTACACCCCATGGTATTGTCAGTGGTTGCAATCCCCCCCACCCATCCATCCACATGGCTGGAGCTTCTGCTGTGTAAGCATGATACTGCTCCACAGATTGGGATCAGATAAATCCTAAAAAAAAGGAGAAATGAAACAGGTGCCTTAAAAAAAAAAGAAAACATAGCAAAGCTGAACAAAACTGTCTTTCGTATGAAACGTAGACCGTGCCTCCTCACAGATAGGGAAAGGTGGAACTCCCTCACCATTCGTGAAACCTACATGAACACATTCAAAGCAGTTCTTCCTTTGTAGTAAAGGTATCTGGAGAGGAATGCTGTACTGGCCCATGGCCAGTAAGGGCTCACTGAACAGGATAAAATTTCAGTTTGGATGTGCGGGAAGCTGCTTGTGTTAGTTGGGAGTAAGATTCTGGTTTGGTGAGTTTAAGGGCAGGGAGTAAACCAGCAAGAGACAGGCTTTTCACAGAGTGAAACTGATAAGACTGCTCCAGCCAAGCTCCAGCGCTTGACTCCGAATACAACTTTATCCGCTTTTCCTTAAGTAAAGCAGAGTGGGCATTCGGCATGCCTCAGGAGGGATCACATACCTCTAATGATTTCCGTCTAGTCAGGCTTTTTTTGTATTAAAATGTCCTTCTGAGACCCTTTTTAAATTATTGGAATGTGCAGCATTTGGGCAGCGAGGATTTGAGATTAGTGGCAACCTGCTAATTGAGATTTTTTTTTTTGCTGTGCATTTTTTTTTTTTCCAGCTCTCAGAGGGAAAAGAAAAAAAGTAAGAGAAGGTGAAGACTGAGCGTTCAGGCTAGAGGGTTTGGTTGCTATCAACAACAGGAGGTGCTCCGAGATCCTGCTCAGGAAAGCAGGAGATGCAGTAGTTTTTGGAGTCACACAGAGACGTCTCCAGAGCGCAGGTTTACTGCACAGGACAGGGGAGCCACTTGGCCTCTGCAGAAGCCCATAAAACCAGGTGAGTGTTAAACTTCAGCAAAGCGTGTTTATTACAGATCATCAGGGAACATGCAGGCAGCGCTTGACCCGCCACGCTATGCTCAGGGAGTTAACTATTACTTTTTAGCAATTGATTTGTGAATGGTGAAAAAAAACAGGATGTTTTGCAAGAGTTTTATATCATCCATTGGAAATATTTTATTGCTTTTACGACCCCTTCCTCATATCATGCACCAGTATATAGCACGGGACACTGGTGCCATATGTTTACACAGGGCTATACTGACAGCTAGCAACACGTCATCTTCACATTCGGATCCTTGATGTTATAGTATGAGTGCACTTAATAATTTTGGACAGAAATCTCTAGACACTAAGAGGAAGGTTTATAAAGACTCAGGCTTTGTGCGCCAGTCTTTGATATCCCCTGCGCTGCTAATATATAATGAGGTGCACGCCTCGCCATGTATTAGGTGCATCCTCCGGCAGTCTGTGCACCAGATTTGTCTTCATTTGCTTCAGAAAATGGGTGAAAATGAAGATGAATTTGTGGCGGCTGCTGGTAATATCTCCTACCTGCCCTCGCCATACCTAAGCGCTGAGGTGGCACGCATATTTCCGTCATGACTGACAATTTTCAGGTTGAAGGCTTTGTTAAATTTGTGGGCACCATTTTTACAGCACCCAAAAGCTGTCAGATAACCTGTCCCAGGTCAGCCTAGGAGTACACAACAAACAGCTTGTACAGGCTCAGACTAGCCCACAGGGGTACAGGTGTGACCCTGAGCAAGGTGGGCCCTTGGTCTCCCACCGCCTGCACAAGTGGTACATCACGCAGTATAATAGGCAGCATACAGCTTCTCAACAAGCCTATATTCATATAAAGACTGGGGAGGTTATTTAACAAATTACCTGAATTATTATTCTAGACACATCAGGAGGCTGAGAAGACTTCTAGGCAGGCCAGACAGTATCTTGCCTTCTCAAAGTTGCTGCAGGGACCACCATAAGCAATCGCCTTATAGCATCTTCTTGCTGCCTGCCACTGTGTGAGCGGATAATATTTGCATGTAGCTGAATTTTACAGGTGGGCCATGGGAACCCCAGTCCGACGCTGACATGTATCTGTATTGTAGGCTTTAGTGCGAATGCATCAAATCTACATAGAAGCGCATGACAGTTTAATGAACTTTGTCGCACATATGTTCTACCATTTTTAATCTCAGACACGTTTAGCATATGTGACCCATTGTCTTCAAATGCAGAACTTATGTTGTAGAGGACTTTTCAAATAATGGGGCATTCTTAAATTTTCATACAAGCTAGTAGGTGGTCATTACATACTTTATAGTTCAAGATGCCTTTGACATTGCTTCCAAGTGGCCTTATTGCCCTGTTTGGTTGTTATGTCCCATGCTGACATCTAAAGTGGTCTGAGGTCCCTCAAAAATGTCCACTCAATTCACCTGTTACCATGGATGTGGTAAGAATAACCCATCCAGGTGTAGCAGGGTTCAAGGGAATTTTCCTCCCATTCTTCTGCCCTGTGCCATCCGTACTTCCTGGAGTTTATATGTAAATGACTTGTATGCCACATCACCATCTTATTGTACCCGCTGAAAGGGAAAGTATTTGACATGCTATTCGGTCCGGAGCAGGAAGCTTACATTTCTAATACTTAATTTGACAGACTTGTACCTTATAGCACTTGATGTATTGAAGAATATCATTTAAAGTATATACGAATGATTACCAGTAATACTGTCAGTCTACTTTCCTGAGCAGAGGTTACCCCGAGAGCCATAAGAGCCATCTAGAGTCAAACCTCAGTTCTCTGTGCCCTCTTTTTGCATAGTGCACGATTTTAGCTTGGGTTATTATCAGTCAACTTGGAAAGTATTGGAAGTAGGGAAGTATCCAGAGCAAAGATAACAGTTGAACCCGGGCTCTAGTGCCTAAAGGGGCACAAAGTCCGTTCAACCAATTAAGAATAGATGGAGGGCCCTCTTACTGATTCTGTATTGTGGCCCAACAGGTCATTGAGATTTGGGTTATGTTCAATGAGGGGAAATTGATAAAAAGCAAAACTGATTTCTCCTGATGTTCGTTGAGATATATATGACATACTATATTATATTTCACAATATGTACTCTGCAATAGATCAAATAATTATCAACCCAACAAATAAGTCATTGTTTTATATATCCCATGATCTGACACCTCATGCAGTCAGGTGCTTCATATGACTTCAAATGTCAACTCTGGGTAAATGGAAGATTCCAGAATATATTTAATTCATTCTGCATTAAAGGGGCTATGAAACTCCAGTAGCAGGCAGGCCGGGAGCGTAACGTCACTCACTGCGTCACGCGCCTGCTCCTCCCACTTTATGAACGAAGCAGGCGGAGCAGGCGCGTGACATAGTGAGTGACATTACGCTCCCGTCCTGCCTGCTGCTGGAGTTTCATAGCGAGTACAAGTGCAGAGGATTGCGCTACTACTGAAGAGGATTGCCATACTTTAATAAACCTCCCATGTCTACACTTTATATATAAAGACTGCAGTGAGCGGGGCCCGGTATAATAGAGTACAGTGACTGCATCGAGCCCCACCGCCATTCCAACATCAGTTGCCTGCCTCCACTCCCTGTATTGGGGGTCAGTATTTACACAGGGACACTGTTATGGGGGGATCTGTGGATGATGCTATATATGTGTCATCCACAGATTCCTCCCCCATAACAGTGTCATCCACAAATCCCACCATAACAGTGTCATCCACAGATCCCCCATAACAGTGCATTATCCACAGATCCCCCATAACACAGTGTCATCCACAGATCTTCCATAATAGTGTCATCCGCAGACCACCATTGGTTCAAAACCCACCAAAAGCACACCTTTTGGTTCAAAATATTTTTTCCTATTTTCACCCTCTAAAACCTAGGTGTGTCTTATGGGCAGGTGCGTCTTATAGGGCTAAAAATACGGTACATGAGACCAGTCTCCCCCATACAGATTTAATGATTGCGGGCAGTTCTTCCCTGTTTACAATGGGCGATGTGCTGCAGCTGAACAATGAATTTAGGTGCAGGATGAAAAACACAAGTGTGACAGATGAGTGCTTGCTTCTTCATTAGGTGTTCGCCAGCATTGGGGCAATTTTCACCCTGATCCTGGGCCCGTTTAAGAAGGCCTTGTGTCATAGCACTGTCATGAGAGCACATAATGTTTTAAAAAAATAAATTTTAAGTTGTATACTGATGACCGATCCTCTGTGTAGGTCATTAGTATCTGATCGATGGAGGCCCTACACCCGGGACCCCCACTGATCAGCTGTTTTTGAGAAGGCACCGGCTCTTATAGTAGTGCTGTGGCCTTCTCTCTGCTTACCAAGCACAGCTCCGGACATTGTATAGCGGCTTTGCTTGGTATCGTGCTCAACTCCATTCACCTCAATTGAGCTGAGCTGCGCCTAAGCCACTGACCAATGAACATGCCGTCAAGGCTCATGGGCCCTGGTGCAAGAGTTCAACTTGGGTCCTTCTTCCCTCAGTACTTCGCAGCCAGGGGCAGGGAAGCACATAGCCTTCGTGCTGCCTGAGGCAAAAATTGAAACAGCATCCCCCCATGCCAGATCCTTGACCTAACCCCTTCCCTCCAGCCAGAGGTATAACTTGACCAGCGTGTACTTTCTATACTACTAGTGTCTTCTTATGTGGCACAAGGGGCTTTGGGCCACCTCAGGCTCCCTAGCCAGGTAGCGACTGCTATCTCTGCACCCCCTATAGCTGCATCCCTGTCAGTAGGGGTCCCTGGTGACCCTCACCGATCAGATACTGTTGAGCTATTCAGAGGACAGGTCACCCGTATTTAATTTATTTGCTTTACTTTTTAAATTGTAGGAAGGTCATGTTACCGCAGAAATAATGATCTCTTATGGTGACGTGGGTGTATTTATTAGTTCCCGCATTCATGCTGTTAGTCTCTCTATTACTCAGTTATTGATTACTCAGTTATGATGTTGGTGCTATATAAATAAGAGAAATAAATTGATAGCATTTTAAACATTTGTGATTGTGCTATGACGAAAGGCTATAGTAGCCCAAAATGTGTCAGCTGTTCTTGTGCGTTTTCATTACTGATAGAATAATGCTCTATTTTTTGGACCCATGCAGTGCTGGATGATTCCTGTAGCTTGTGGCATCTTTGAGACTTATTTGAGACTTTCATTTGGGTACAGGGTTAAAGGTTTACACCCATCTCAGACATTGGTGGCATAACGCTAGGATATGCCACCAATGTCGTATAGACCTCTGGGAAATGCTCCTTTCTCCAGTACGGGGTCGACGAAGTGAAGGAGATCCCACTATGTATAGCCCAGAGAGAGCACTCAGCTATTTCCGGAAGTCCCATAGCGGTGAATGGAGGGTGGCCGCACTTGTGCAGTGCGCTCTACTTCACTTTGGGAGGCCTATTCTGGAGATAGGAGTGGGACCCACTCCTATCTGACATTGGTGACATACCCTAGAAATATTCCATGAATATCTGAGATGGGAATACTCCTTATATGATATGTTTTTATGAATTTATATATGATTTTATAATTTATGAATCCCTTTCTGTCCACCCCATATCTATTTATCGATGTAAGGAAAAAGTTTGGGATTAAAACATGTACCTGCTTATTCATATCTTCACATCCACTTTCTACTGTTCCTCCATCTAAATACCAAATGAAATTCCCAGTTGTTCCAGTTTATGCTTGTCTAAAAGGCTCAATAGTACAAAAGGGAACTGGTGCCCTGAAAGGTTTGGACACGTAGCAGATTTTCTGCAGCAGAATCTCCGCTGCTGGTTTGCAGTAAATACTGTTGTGGACATGTCGCAAAATTCACTATATGCATTACAAAGGGATAATCCATGATGGATACTGGCAGCATAATCATAATTTAATATGCTGAGGATTAAAAATTTGCACCGCAGGTCGACATACACTGCAGAATGTTTCACAGTGTGATTTAAAAAAATCTCATCCACTTTGTTGGTCCTGTGTAAAGCACTGTAGATTTGCTGAAGCGTATCCTCTGAACATACCCAAACTGGTAACCAGGCTTGGACTGGCCCACAGGGAAACAGATGAATCTCCCGGTGGGCCCCTGAGCAAGCTGGGCCCCTAGTCCTCCACCCCCTGTACAAGTGGCACATGACACAGTATACTGCACTACATATAGATAGGCAATGTACAGCACCTGAACCAGTCTAGGTTTATATAAAAACTGGGTAGATAACTGAGCAATCTACCCGGTTTATATTGTAGATGTATCAGGTGCCTGAGAGGACTTCTAGGCATAGTGGAAGGCCAGTCAGTATCCTCTTTATTCCGGGACTTGCCTTCTCGAAGTTGCTGCAGACACCCACCATATTCAGTCATTTTGTAGCATCTTGCTACTGCCTGCTACTCTGTGAGCAGGTTATGTTTCCATGTAGCTGTATAGTGGGCCCCCAGAATGAATTTTACTTGTGGGCCCTAGGCACCCCAGTCCGACACTGCTGGTAGAGTCAAGTTGGCTGTGTATGGCGGCATGGGTTCAGGAATCAAACACCAGTTTCAGGCCACAAGACTGTCATTTCTACAAGGAGAAAGTTGTCAATAACTAATGATGGTGGCAATGTTTGTCCACTGTTTTTGTTTCTTTTTAAATGCTCTTTTAGCACATTCTGTAGTACATAGTAGTGGTCCATTGTTTTCAATCCCCTACTATTAAAGGGGTTGTCCGGGCTTTTTCTATTGTTGACCTGTCCCCAGGATAGGTAATCAATACCAGATCGGCGGGGGTTTGACACCCAGCACCCCCGCCTATCAGCTGTATGAAGAGACAGCGCGCACAGTGCGCACATGCCGTCTTCCTGTCCGCTGCAGCTGTCCCATAGACATACAGCAGTGAGCAGGAAGAGAGAAGGGAGGCTGTACATGCCCGCCGTCTCCTCATACAGCTGATCAGCGGGGGTGCCGGGTATCAGACCCCCACCGATCTGATATTGATGGGTCATCAATAGAAAAAGCAAGGACAACCCCTTTAATTTAATGCCAAAGCTGCATCCTAGATGACAAATCTCAGGGACTGCAGGGGTCTAGTGAAAACAATAGACAGTGATTCATGGCACATTGTTGCCCTCACTGTGGCCTATTGCCACTACATAGAGACTCAGCCTTATTATTCTGGTGCTTACTGCCATGACTTGATTTACTATCATGCACTGTGTCTTCTGACTTCAGGGAAGCATAGGAAACATAAACAGCAGGGGCGGATTGGGAACCTAAAGTGGCCTTGCAAAAAATGCCTAAAAGTGTCCCCATATTGTAGGGGGGTCTAAATTAACAGGAGGCAGGACAACAAAAGTAGGGGTGTCAGCAATTCCATAGAGCAAAATACCACATACCACAGTGCGGCACAATATATTACCCCAAAAGCTGTCCCTCCGAGTTGGCCATCAACAGCGACCATTTTTCTGTCCTCCTTCTCCAGTTGTCTCTGATTAAGATATGGAGCAGGGGGCTTAGGAGGTGAGATGTGGGACATAGTTGGATTCAGGATGGGGCATGTCGCTGGCAGGGCACCTGATTCTCACTGATCGCTTATTCTGTACGGGTAGCCAGTGGCAGTGATGGGAGCTTAAGTGGCCCCCTTGGAAATTTGTAAGACCTGTAAGGTGTATGGCCAATCCAGCCCTGATGTACAGTATAACATGTACAGTTCACTGCATAGTTCAGAAGTGTTAATTACTAGTGTTGGGCGAGCATGCTGAATACCGCGTGTGCTCGAGTGCGATGCTCGAAGTCTCCTCCCCGCACTTTTTTTGCCTGCTACGCAGCCAATAAACATGCAGGTAAGTACTGCCATTCACTGTAATGCCGTAGCCATGTTGGCTGCTGGCATTACAGTGATTGGCTGGCCGTAACGCGTCATCGGTTGCTATATAGCACCCGATGACACGTGTTCGGCTCAGTATTAGTCAGGGAGAGCAGAAGGGACAGATAGTGTAGGGATTGAAATAGCAATTTTTTAGTTTTTATACTTGTTATAGACCCAAAGGTCCTTTTAAAGACTATAGTTGTATCTGGCAGCAATATATATTTTTAGCGCAACCTGCACTAAATAGCTTGCAATTGTTTGGCCGCTGTAGACAGCGACATTAGCTGCGCTAAATCTCCTGTCTATCGTGTGCACAGCCTAAAAATATCCGTGACATCCAGTGTACTTTTTCCGTAGACGGTGCCCGCTGCGGACATTTACATCACCTGCGCTACATCTCCTGTATAACGTTTGCGTATCCGAAATATCAGTGACATTCAGTCTAATTCTTTTTTGCTGCCGGTGGCCGCGACATTACCTGTGCTACATCTCCTGTATAACGTTAGCGCATCCAAAATATCAGTGACATTCAGTGGAAGAGGCAATGGGGTGGCAAAAGGGAGAAGATGGGCCACACCAAACAGGCCCGCAACTGTTCCCCGGAGCACCACCTTGCGGCAATCTCCCTTGCTTTTTTTAGGACAGTGCCGGCTATAAAAGAATTGTCATTTGCAACCTGTGCGATACCAAAATGAGCAGGGGCGTGAACACTTGCAACCTCACCACCACCAGCATGATCCGCCACATGGCATCAAAGCACTCTAATAGGTGGGCTGAACGCCTGGGTCCACAATCAGTGTCTGCGGGTCACACCACTGCCTCCTCTTCCCCTGTGTTACCTGCTGGCCAATCCCATGTCCAAGACGCAGGCCTGGATGCCTCCTGCCATGCACCTGGACCTTCGCAAGCACCATCAGCTCCACTTCTGAGTCCCAGCGCAGCGTACAGATGTCTATACCCCAGGCCTTTGAATGCAAGCGCAAATACCCAGCCACAGACCCACAGGCCATAGCACTAAATGCGCACCTTTCCAAATTGCTGGCACTGGAAATGTTGTCATTTAGGCTTGTGGACACTGAGGCTTTCCGCAGCCTGATGGCGGTGGCCGTCCCGCGTTACTCTGTCCCCAGCTACCAATATATTTCACAGTGTGCAGTCCCAGCCTTACACCAGCATGTGTCCCGTAACATCACCCGTGCCCTGACCAAAGCAGTTATTGGGAAGGTCCACTTAACGACTGACACAGGGACAAGTGCTTTTGGCCAGGGGCGCTACATTTTTCTGACGGCACACAGGGTGAACGTTGTGGAGGCCCGGAGCGTGTTGTACCCTGGGATGGCACAAGTGATATCGACGCCAAGGATTGCGGGCCCTACTTCCATCAGGGTTTCCGACACCACCTATGTTGGTGACTGCAACCCCCCCTTCTCCTCCTCCGCCTCCTCCTCCACTTCCACCTCTGAATTATCATCTTGTAGCACCAGTCAGCCATCAGTCAGTAGCTGGAAGCAGTGCAGCACTGCAGTGGGGAAGCAGCAACAGGCTGTGCTGAAGCTGATCTGCTTAGGTGACAAACAGCACACCGCCGCAGAGCTGTGGCAGGGGATAAGGGACCAGACTGAGCTGTAACTAGAACCAGGCATGGTTGTGTCTGATAGTGGCTGTAACTTGGTGGCGGCTTTGGAGCTCGGCAAGCTCACACTAGCCCACATGGTCAATCTAGTGGTTCAGCGGTTTCTCAAAATCGACCCCAATTTGCCTTAGCTACTGGTGAAGGTGCACCTCGTGTGTGGCAATTTCCGCAAGTCGACAGCTTTCGCCAGTCTGGCATAGCTGCAGCAGCGCTTGCAATTGCCAGCTCACCGACTGTTGTGCAATGTGAGCACCCGTTGGAACCCACGTTCCACATGTTGGCCAGGCTTTGTGAGCAGCAGAGGGCAGTAGTGGAATACCAGCTCCAACATGGTCGTTGTCTTTCCAGGCAGCTTCCGCTCTTCACAAGTGGGCATTGATGTCTGTGAGGTTTTACGCAACTTTGAGGAATCAACACAGATGGTGAGTGGCGATAACGCTATTATCAGCATAACCATTTCACTTCTGTGTCTACTCAAACGCTCGCTGCTCACAATTAAGGCGGATGCTTTGCATGTGGAAATGGGGGAAGACAGTATACAGGGTGATACCCAGAACAGCTTGAATTGGATGATGAGGAGGAGGAGGAGCAGGAGACAGTTGCCTCCGCTACAGAGGGTAGTACCCATGGAAGTTTTATTCCATCTGTTCAGCGTGGATGGGTAGAAGAGGAGGAAGAGGATGAGGAGATTGAGAGTCATCCTCCTGATGAGGACAGCGAAGTCTTGTCTGTTGGGACTCTGGCACACATGGCTGACTTTATGTTAGGCTGCCTTTCCCGCGACCCTCGCATTGTACGCATTTTGGCCAACAACGATAACTGGTTGTTCACCCTTCTCGACCCTCGCTACAAAGAAAACTTCTCATCTCTCATTATTGTGGTGGAGAGGACGAGCAAAATGGTGCAATACCAGAAGGTACTTGTGGAAAAATTGCTTCAATGTTTTAGATGGTCAGATCAGCAGGCCCTTGCTCCTAATGTTTTTAAGGGTCACCAGCAGGCCAGCAATCATACTTTTTCAAGGGTGTGTATGATGCCCTCATTTATGTGTAATAAAGGGTGTATTGGAGTGCCGTTTCCTTGTAATTTTTGGCAGCACTTTCCCGTGCATAGGCTTTATGAGTGTAGGAGTCCCACTACCTGAACAATTGTACCACAATGTGTATGAGGCCCTCCTTTATGTGATATACAGGTTGGATCGGAGTGCCTTTTCCTTGTAATTTTTGGCAGCACTTGCACTTTATATACAAGTAAGTATACAGGAAAGAATGTTTCCTGACAATTTTTCCTCTAAAATCGATTTTATCTTCGGTTTGGTACATATTATTGTCAGTCTGTAAAATGGGCGTACTACTTGGACAACATTGTTCCCAGCAGCGACCTGGCAGTCCAAGATGCATCCAGACATCCTCCCCATCCTGTAACCGAACCATTTTGGTGGTGTTTCCATCAATTTCTGACCTTTTCCTATGAACCAGGCACCCTCCCCTCTTCAGAGCAGGGGGTGCCTTGTTTAATGCTCGGGTTTTCTCTGTCACCTCAATTGTGCTTGGGTGCTTGGTAGAGCACCTGAGCATCCCGAGGTGTTCTACTCGAGCCCCCGAGCACTTTGTTGCTCAACCAACACTATTAATTACCTGTCATGTCATATACACGTGGATAGAGATTCTTTTTACAAGATCCTCCTAAATCAACATGGCTAAATGTAAATGTTCTTCCATTCGACATCAGTGCCCTGGTGTATGTGTATATAGTAAATAACTTGGTTACATGGTGGTTGTGCAACCTGTTGTTCTTTAGTTGCTGTGGTGCAATATGTCCCAGCATACCTGAGGCTGGCAGGGCATGTTCAGTCATGTAGGTATATGGTAGACATAGGGTCGGCATTAGCTATGAGTGGGTAAATAATAGATCAGCTATACATTATTCTCATAGACATCCAAGTCCCCCAGAGGGACCAAAAAAGGAAACAAAAAAATTTAATGTTCAAATAAATTTAAAGAAAAAAAACACAAAACAAACTCTTAAAGCCTTCCTAGTTAGGTCAGGTTCACATGAGTATGTTCGGTCTGGGAAATACCCTCTGTGACAGCGACCACTGCTCATCTGAGAGAACTCGCTGCATAGTAGTCATTTGTAATACTGTGAGTTCCTGCCCTACCACGGGTCTACTCTCCTGTACTCACATGATGTGGTGAGTAATGGATAGTAGGCTCAAGCAATGGGTCATGCAAGCAGCAGCCATTAAATGTTCCTGGACTGAACACGCTCATGTGAAACTGTCCTAAATGCCCCGTTTACACAGGCCGACTGTGCAGGAAATTATCGGGAATGAATGATTTGTTTCCAATAGTTGCCTGCTCGTTAGAGGCAGTGAGAGCTACATTTACTGTGATTTCTCATCTCCATACAGATTGATTGTTTCTGGCTGGCAGATAGCTGTTTACACAGGATGATCTGGAGACCAGGAATGAAGGTTTTTGTGTCTGCATCAACAATTCTTTCGCCCAGTGAATGAGCGTTCGCTCGTCCATCCGTTGATTGACGGCAACTTTACATAGGCCGTTTGTTCCCGATAATCAGCCCGATAATTGGTCTTCTTAAAAGGACCATACATTATATGTTCATCAATATGGTAGCACTGAAAATTACAACCCATTCCGCAAAAAAAGCAGCCTTCTATGTCGACACAGAAATAAAAGCCATGGCTTCCTTAAAGGGAACCTGTCATGTGGATATTTGATTATAATCTAACTAATTATATATAATCATTAACTACTAAAAAGTGCCTTAGATGTATTCACCAGTAGATGGTTACCTCATAATATACACACAAAGATGCCGCATGCCACATGCTAATGAGCTGATTTGAGTCCAGCGTGATGTCATTGAGTCCAGCGTTTATTTAATTCAGAGCTATAGCCACTCCCCTGCCCACCTGCTGCTGATTCATATGGAAAAAAACAGTCAATCTGCAGGCGGTAGGCGGGAAGAGTCAGAAGCTCATGAATATTCATGACTCATCATTATCAGCTGGAGCTTTTCAATACAAGATGTTGGCAGATTGACTGGGTCAATTAAAGAAAGTGACCCAGCATTTTGCTAAGAGAATTAGTCACTTATTTATGTTGCCCTTAGTTAGACACCATAAAACTGGTGACGGGTTCCCTTTAATGATAAAAAAGGGTAAAAAACACAGAAAATAATTTTCTGAAATTTTATGGCCCCAAAGAGCCACCTCCTTAAAGGGATTAATTGTGTCTCTATTCCAATCACCCCTGAACAACCTCTTAATTTTTATTTTATTGCTCCAATGCTGCTAAATTAAAAAAATGTAATTAGCAGCTTTTACATTAGTATCACTTATAAATATCCAGCTCTGTAATATGTATACAGCTCCAATGTGTCTTTGGCTCTGAATGATAATATTCCACATATTTCTCTCTTTTGTATTGTTCAGGCATCTGATACATTTTGCTAATATTTTGGGCCCTAAAAAAAAAGCTATTCATGGAAAGTTATTGGTGGTGCCATGCACAGCCTGGTACGAGGGGAAAATAGTAAAAACTGTGCAGTGGAGACATGACAGACGAGGTCTGCTGTGGAGGACGTCCAAAAAGAAATCATTCGTTTAGTGAGCGAAAACACCTGAACAATGAAGCCGTGCCATCATTGTGTACATTGTATAGGCTTACATGGCATTCATATGTACTTCAATTTTTAAATATTAATGTTAAACTTAATGACAGTGGAGGAGATTTACTAAGCTAAATGCAGCAGGAACTCCCCAGTCTGCTATCAGCGAGAACAGTAATGATAGAAATGCCCATCTAATACAATAGATCATGTTTCAACCCCCATCTATCAACCCATCCTGTGAGTTTGGCTTGTCGACCAGCTACTATCGCAATAGTAAACTGTGGCCAGTCAGACACTGCCATGGTGGCCATCGGCTAGTGAGGCCACCTGCAGCCCCAGAGCATCCTCAGGAAACCCCTGCCTATCAGCTGTTTGAAGAGGCCTTTGCCTCAAATGGTCAAGCTACAGCTCAATCCCATTCAAGTGAATGGACCTGGACTGTAATACCAAGGACAACCACTATACAATGTATGGCGCTGTGCTTGGTATGTGCTTTGAGGAGGCTGCAGACCTCACTGAAGTACCGCAGCCTCTTCAAAACAGCTGATCGGCAGGTGTGCCGGGTGTCAGACCCCCACCGATCAGCTATTGAAGACCTATCCTAAGGACAGGCCATCAATACCAAACACCCAGAAAACACCTTTAAAAAAACTACCCATATGCCTTTTTTTTTTTTTTAAAGTCCATCAGACATTGGGGGAGATTTGTGAAACTGTCTTTGTTGTCCATAGCAACCAATCACTGTGCAGATCTCATTTCTTACAGTGCTCTTGAAAAATGAAAGCTGTACTGTGATTGGTTGCTGGAGGGGTGCAACCAATAAACTTGCCCCCTTGTGTCTGAGCAGTTAAAAAATGCTGCGTGACAACACCATACATACCGTACATACATGGATGGTAGGCCACGTTGACTGACACTTTCCGCCACGTTGGAGCACTGGTTAAGCTCCATTTACCTTACAGATGCCTTCCTTTGGCATTTGCTGTGCAGAGATGCAAGAGTTTACCTTTCTCTCTATACTTATCTATCTATGCCATATGCTTATACAGCGGCATACATCAGAGGTTACCAGCGGAGGTATACGTCTAGAATACTCCTCAACATATACCTCCGATGCACACTTCTGTGTGAATAGCGCGGTGTTCACGCATAATTAACGTGCACGTGTTTCCTCTTTTTCCCAGATAATATGCCCGTAATGTATCAATCCTTGAAAACTGAAACTATAATAAGAAAAAAGGTGCAAAGAGTAATAGCATGGTGAAAAAGTGATTGATGTGACAGCAATATTAGTTCTGGAGGTGCGGCTGCCCTAATGCTAAGGCATTTCTAGGCTATATTTACAAATGATCAATTTTCACTCTTAAAAGGGAATGTGTCACCAATCTGTTTTTATTGTATCTGTTGTTGTGATCCTGCTTCTGATGATAATGAGATGACTGCTGAAAATGTGTACAGAATGAGACGTGGCACCTATTGTTAGGCTTAGTGGCCAGTGTGAAAACTGCAGGATTTTAGGATTTAAATAATAATATACTGTAGATAGTGACATGGAAAATAAAAAAATAGCATCACTAGCAATTCTTTAAAAAATGTTTATCATAAAAACTTGAATGAAATAATAGATCATGTTAAATATGCAATATGCTGAATGCTCAGAGGTCGCTCAAGATATGTACATTTATCAAAGGTCAGGAACCATACCTTGAATGCTACATTTAATTCTGTTAACACCAATTTCATGTGTCTTCTTACAAGTCATCCAAGATCACTCATTCTCTATTCATACAGAAGACAGCCCTTATGTGTGATGTCAGTGACATTTTTGACTTTTGTCTGTTTTCATTCAACACTATTTATTAAGAAGAAAATTCCAAAATGCAGATAAATATCTAATCTAGTGTTTACCACATTAATCAAGCTATTGCACCTTCATAGCTTGATTAGCTAAGAGAGTCAGGGTGGAATATTTGGGGCCACTCTAAAGCTTGCTATAGACACAAAATACACTGCCTGTCCCAAAAAAAAAGTCGCCAGCAAAAAAAAAAAAGGTCACACATTCTATAATTTCGTTGGACCGCCGTTAGCTTTGATTACGGCACGCATTCGCTGTGGTATTGTTTCAATAAGCTTCTGCAATGTCACAAGATTTATTTCCATCCAGTGTTGCATTAATTTTTCACCAAGATCTTGCATTGATGATGGTAGAGTCTGACCGCTGCGCAAAGCCTTCTCCAGCACATCCCAAAGATTCTCAATGTGGTTAAGGTCTGGACTCTGTGGTGGCCAATCCATGTGTGAAAATGATGTCTCATGCTCCCTGAACTCTTTCACAATTTGAGCCCGATGAATCCTGGCATTGTCATCTTGGAATATGCCCGTGCCATCAGGGAAGAACAAATCCATTGATGGAATAACCTGGTCATTCAGTATGTTCAGGTAGTCAGCTGACCTCATTCTTGGAGCACATACTGAACCTAGACCTGACCAACTGCAGCAACCCCAGATCATAGCACTGCCCCCACAGGCTGGGTCCGTAGGCACTAGGCATGATGGGTGCATCACTTCATCTGCCTCTCTTCTTACCCTGATGCGCCCATCACTCTGGAACAGGGTAAATCTGGACTCCTCAGACGACATGACCTTCTTCCATTGCTCCAAAGTCCAATCTTTATGCTCCCTAGCAAATTGACGCCTTTTTTTCTGGTTTGCCTCACTGATTAGTGGTTTTCTTACGGCTACACAGCTGTTCAGTCCCAATCCCTTGAGTTCCCTTCGCATTGTGTGTGTGGAAATGCTCTTACTTTCACTATTAAACATAGCCCTGAGTTCTACTGTTGTTTTTCTTCGATTTGATTTCACCAAACATTTAAGTGATCGCCGATCAGTATCATTCAGGATTTTTTTCCCGCCACATTTCTTCCTCGAATACAATGGGTCCCCACTATCCTTCCAGTTTTTAATAATGCGTTGGACAGTTCTTAACCCAATTTTAGTAGTTTCTGCAATCTCCTTAGATGTTTTCTCTGCTTTATGCTTGCCAATGATTTGACCCTTCTCAAACAGACTAACATCTTTTCCACGACCACGAGATGTGTCTTTTGACATGGTTGTTTAAGAAATGAGAAGCAACTCATTGCACCAGTTGGGGTTAAATAACTTGTTGCCAGCTGAAAGATAATCGCCCATGCAGTAATTATCCAATAGGAAGAGGCTCATAACTATTTGCTTAGTTAAATCCAGTGTCAATTATAATACATAGATCATTTTAGACAACTAGTTCATGGTGGCCCATGGTGGTTCAGTCCCTGGTTAAAAACTGTCAGTGTGCAGCGCCTGAAGGTATGTTCTTTGTCTGTTGAGCAGATTTTCTCCACATAACCCAGTTTCTTCTCAAATGCCACACAAAAAGAGGTTTTCTATGAAATAGGGTCTGCAGCGACCCTGGGAGGATGGGGTATTCATGGTGGCAGTCCTTCTTATGTCGTTCCTGCGGGCCGTGCAGCTGTGACACTTTTTCCTCCATTCAAGGCGTAAACTGGTTTTGGGGCTCCTGCCTATGTTAAGTGAGGTGCTCTTAGTGTAGATTAACTTTGAGGTGCAAGGCAGGGTCACTAAATGATGTGACAGCAATACAGATGTTGGTGCACGCAATGATGAGGCCAGGTTTTATGCAACAAGTCCACGGTACTTTACTGAGGAAGTCAAATAGATGGTTCACAAAGGCACTGATCGCATTAAATGCAGTCCTTACACTGAGCATATGCAACTACCCAAGGCTGTATATGGGGCTAGTCTCTCTCTCTTTTCAATCATGCTGTGCAATCTCTCCTTTCCCAGCCCAAGCGGTGCAACTTTCTCTCTCTCTCTTTCTCTCTCTATTCATTCCCCAGTATCCTCAGTGGAATACAGTCTCTGGACAGAGGGCCTTTTTTTTGTGCTTTTGATGCGATGAGGAACCTGAAGCTTATAGCTCCCACCAGTATTCAGGGAACTCTGTATCCACAAAGTAGGTGTGTTACCTTTTTTCTGAAAAATACACATTAATCTTGTATGGCTGCTGAACTTTCAGTCACTCTTTCCCTCAAGGGCTGTCACATATGCTGTCACTCGGTTGCTTTTGTAATCCACAGGAGAAGGAAGCTTCCCTGTTAAGCTCTGGTATTTGCTGCATACACATCCACAGTTCACATCAGACTGACTTACTTCCTCCTAGAGAGGAATGGGTGGTGTCCCCTAGCAGTAATAGCTAGGAACATCTTGCTCTCTCCATATACAGTCTTTGGGACTAACAGTGCACAGGATACAGTGACATTAACAGGTTTGTGACAGAGAAATTATCTTGTCCATTGAGGACAGTGAATGTTGTGAGTACAATTTGTTGGTAGTGCTGGACAATATGTTGGGGTATGTAAGCAATAGGATCCAATGGATACATGATAATACATTTCATATTTTCCTGTTGGTAGCTGCCTTGTATTCAGAGACATATTGCATAAGATTGTATTCATTTTCACAGTTTTCTTACTACACTTCTGTGTAATACGTATTTCTTCACTGGCAGTAGATTTGTTAAGGCCTCAGTGTCAAGGTCACCTTGGGTGGAACTAGCTGGCAGTGCAGTTTATTAGATTTAGTTTTGCAACATTTGTCCTTCATCCCACTTTTTTTTTTTTTAACCTACAAAAATATATGTGTCACAGTCATAGACATTGTCTGTTTTTCAGGGTCAGACGTAGACTCTTCATTTAGTTTTAGAAGGCAAATTGTACAAACACTCATTCATAGAAAATACTATTAATCAAACTGTGTGGACTTGCACTTTGCGCTCCCTTACACCAATAGAGGAAATACTACATGGTTAAAGGGGGCACTTTTTTTTCTTTTTTTTTCTAAAACGGGAAATAAAATAAAAATAATCTCCCGATATTCAGAAATCTCTGTAGTGCCAAAGGGGTTGAGTCCTGTGTAAAGGCCGAGCTTTCTTATTATAGAAATCATAGGTGGTCCAAGATCCCAGTGCTCACCGGTGTAATCTCACTATTGATGGTATATCAGGAGATCTGCCTCAAATACACACTGTACATTCAACAAACTTTGCATAGGTCCTCAGTATCTGATCGTGGGAGTCCGACACCCGGGACCTCAACCAATCAACACCATTGTGTAGCGGCTGTGCTTGTTATCGCAGCTCTGCCGACATTCAATTCAATGGGGCTGAGCTGCGCCTAGGCCTTGTGACCAATGAACGTGACATCACATGGTCTAGGGAAAGCTGCGAGAACATTGCAACGCTACTGTGAACGTCAGTGCCTTCTCAAACAGCTGATCCGCAGAGTCCCAGGTGTCGGACCTCGCACCAATCAAATACTGATGACCTATCCAGAGGATAAGCCGTAAGTAAAAAAATCTTGAAATAGTACAAGGTAATATGAGAAACTTTGTAATACACCTTATTCGAGAAAATACACATTTGGATCAGCGTAATGTGTACAGTAGGTGTATTCACATACATAATGGAGAAAGAGAAGAAAACCACTGCCAGACACTTCTGCCACCGGCTTATCGCATAGGCGGCAAAAGGATCAGGTGAAAAAAATTCATTTTGCCCGACCCTTCTCTTCCCCACATCATCTGTCGTTCTTGTGTTTTCACCAACAATACACTTGTATGGCGGCTTTAAAACATAAAGACACATGAATATGGTGCAGAGGTTGAACATGAAATTTCTTTTTGTTCACACTGAGTAAAGAATTTAGGCCACTTTCACACTGGCTGTAGCATTTTCCGGCAGGCTGTTCCAGCGGAACATGTCCTATTATCGCCCGCAAATCGCGTTCCGTGGCTCCATTTAAGTTAATGGGCCTGCAAAAAAAAAAAATGGAACACGTACGGAAATGCATCCGTATGTCTTCCGTATCCATTCTGTTTTTGTGGAACCATCTATTGAAAATGTTATGCCCAGCCCAATTTTTTTCTATGTAATTACTGTATATGGCATACGGAAAAACGGAATGGAAAAATGGAACAGAAACGGAAACACAACGGAAACAAAAAACGGAACAACAGATCAGTGAAAAACGGACCGCAAAACTTAGCTTTTTTCACAACGGATCCTTGCTGGTTCCCATTATTGTCAACGGGGTACGGCGGGCAAAAAGTACTATCTGACTATGCCAGATCCATATGTGGAAATAGCCTAAGTGACACACCACCATTATTAGGGTGTCTGTCATTACTTTATGCTGCCCTCAGAAATGGTATCCTAAGCCTGGTGAGATATTTCTTCTCTAAAACAACCTACTCTTTGTAATAAAATGTATTTCTTTCTTTCTGCTGATATAGTGGCAACATATCATTTTAGTTCAAATTTCCATATGTCAAAACTAGGACCCATTTCATTCTATGTCAATTAACATCATTGTGTAGCATTGCTAGGACATGAGGCTGACTCAGAACTTGAGAATGCTGTGTGGCTCAGTCATTCAGATCTATTCTTCAAGGCATATTGTCCCTTTAAATTGGTGAGGGACCAGTAATGGCCTCTGCAGGAGTGAAATGTTTGCTGTGGGAAAGCCCACTTGCCGATTATCAGGTAGGATGAATATCTTTTTGTTTTGGTATTTCTTTAATAGCTAGGTTCTGAGTACACCTAGACCTTGCCAAGATCAGGGGCATCTTCTCAGTATCCTACTGCACACAATGTAAGCTTTGTGTTCTTAAGACAGGAGGTTTCAGTGACACAGAGAAGTCAATGGAGCACTAAGATCTCCTGTTTAACCCTTCCGCGTCTAACCTGAAGCGTGCATGATTTCCGAGAAGCCGGTCAATGTCTTTCATTCCTCATCTCATACCAGCCAACTGACCCCATTTAGAGTCAATCTAAGGAATGTGCTGTCAGAAGTTGTTCTTGTTATAAATACCTCAAAATAAAGTAATGTTTCAGCATTAGGATATTTCATTAAGACATGAGCTGAGAAGAAATAAAACATTGACCAGATTCACGGTTAGTAACAACAGTTATAATTATGACAAAAACTCTTTAGGTGTAAGAAGGTCCAGAACATTTCTTATCCCATAGAACAAGTATAATACATCTACCCACCTACATAAAGGACCACAGGTGACAGCACACTATGTAGCCTGTTCTCTCTCATAACCGAACACCCCCTAACGAATCTGCTTTGGAGGAAACAGAAAAAATGTAGGCTAATTTCACACTAGCGCTAAAATCTTCCAGAAGTCTACAAGAGTTTATCACATCCGGCAAAGCCGGAAACTGCTGGAGCACTGCCAGGCTCCATTGACTATAATGGGACCCGCCAGGGATTCGGCCTGTTTCTGGCATTTATGCTATGATTTGGCCGGACAAAAACCGCTGCCGGAAAAGACTGCAGGAGGATTTTAGCTCTAGCTTCTAGCATATTGGGCCATCCTTCTAAGGACTCGGTATACTCCATGGGGCATAACTGGGGACAGAAGTACTGGAGTTCCATAATGATCACAGGTAGGAGGTGATTGTCTGTTAGCCCCAGATTAACCTCCCAACAGTCACGTTAAAATAAAATAAAAAACCCTCCTGAAAATTTAACTTTTTTTATTGTAGATTTTGAATTTGTGTCTGAAGTAAATATATTTGGCACACAACTGCCTGAAGTGTATTAGTGATGTAACAAATTTTTGCCTTAAAGGGGTTTTCCGATGTATTTATTTTTATATTGATCACCTTATTCTCAGGATAGGTCATCAATATCAGATCGGGGGGGGGGGGGGGGCGACTTCCAGCACCCCCGGCGATCAGCTATAGGTCAAGCGGACAACCCCTTTAAGGACCAGTAACAATTTTTTCCCTCTGTGGTGCAGTGGTCAAAACTTTTACATTTCTTCAATTTTAATTTAGCTATATGAGACCTTGAAGTTTGTGGGATGAGCTGTAGTTCTTTGGGTCTAGTGTATTAAATAAATTGTATTTTATTTTTAGGGGGATTTTGTGGGATTTATTTTTACGGAATTCTCTGGTGGTATAGAAAACACAATAACTTTATTCTGTGGGTGAGTACCATTATGATGATGTCAAATGTATGTTTTATTATGTTATATATTATATACTGTGTGTGTGTGTATATATATATATATATATATATATATATGTATATATATATATATAAAATTGTTTTTACAAAATAACCAGTTTTTATGCCGCTGAATTCCAAGACCCAGAATTTTCTGATGACATAACCATGTGAGGGCTAATATATTAGATTTCTCTGTAGTCATAATCATTATCATGAGAGAAAATTATTTTTCTCTCCCAAACTGCAGACTGGCACCTCCTCCTTCCTCCAGGCTGACTGAGATTACAGCCAGCTAAAAGAGAGACTGCTTTAAGCCTTCATGTCTCTGACTATTTAGAAGCTGTGGCCCTGGTCTTATTTGAAAGGTGGCAATTTAACCTTTAAATTAAGACCAGAATCACAGCATTAGCTCTTCTACACCAGGAGATTTAGCCTATAGAAATTGGGTCAGAAGTGAAAGCAGGTTTCAGCTACTTTCACTTCCAGCAATGAGGGTGCCTGGCCCTGTCAGTTTCATTGGGAGGCAGATTGTCATTCAGGAGGTGAGTAGGGTGGCCAGACAGTCATGACACATGTCATGCCAAGACCAGTGTCGCCATGTAGCCGGACCCTTAAACGTGCACTTAAAATTATATTCCAGAATTTGCACTTTACTGGAGGCTGAATAGCCAAGACTGATAGCCACCATGTTGCCTATGTTTAAATATGTCTAATGCAGTTTTTTGTATTATGTATTGTGTATACCTAAGTGTAATGCATGTTTATTACAGCTGATTTGACATGTTATGCTGATTTCACATATTATGATGTATCCTTAGGGTGTTTCTTTGCCACGTGTTCTCTCCTATAAAGAGGACATTTATAGCATATTAATAGGATATGCCATTAATGTCTGATAGGTGCGGGCCCAACTCTAAAGAACCCTGATATGCATGAAGAGCATTCATAGCGTCCTCTCGATAGCCAAGTGAGCAAGTTTGGTGCAGATTTTAGCAAAGCCCAGTCCAGTGACCAAGGTCTTGGGTTTTTATTAATAAAAACTGCAACCATGTGTAGACAGTGCTTAGGGTTTCCATTAATTTAATTGGGGGCAACAGCCTGTGAACAAGATGCCATTTTTCATGAAAAGTTATAACATTTCAAAGGTGCCCCCTGAGGCACCAAGTACAAGAAATTGTGAACTACAACTATTATGCTTTTTCTTGCAATTCATCGTCATACACTTCTTTTACTCACGGTGGGCCGATGGGGGTAGTAGTTGTTTGTACTCACGGTTAGCAGAGCCTCCCTGGGCCGGCAGTGCAGTGGATTGGAAGACAGCACTAAATCCTCAAGGGCACTCTCTATTGCACGGAACGCCAGCCAGATGGAAGTTGAGGTGCCCTTGATGGTGTAGGTGTTTAAGGTGCATTGGTGGCTCGGCCCCTGTGTTCGAGACGCCAGCACCGTAAGGTGCAAATGTTGAGAGTAGTAGTAATGAGGAGTCAGTTGTTGTAAAGCAATTCCAACATTCACTTGAATCCATAGTTTCAAGGCAGATGTTACAGTCCATCAATAAAGTGCATTCATATGCATAAGTGATGACTCAGAAATAAGTTCAAATGTATTCCACTTATCAGGTTTAGGCAATTGTCAGTTGAGGAGTTCTCTTTAAGGTTGACACTTTACAGGCAAGACTTCTGTAATTATTCTAAGTCCAAACTATAGCACCCTGGTACTAACTATGCAGTTTTCTACTTATTTTGAGCTATCCAATAAGGGCGTTCTCCCTCGTGGCAGGCATTAATCTTCTGCTACATTATTTGCAGGATGCTCTCCTAAAAAGGTTTAGGTTTTCCACTATTTCCCGGAAGGCTTCTAGTGACTAAGGACAATTCTACGCACTAATTATACATACGTGTCCCCCCACTTGGAAAGTTACTCTCAGGCACTCGCTAGGCTTGCTTCATATTTAGACATAGACCTACTGTCTGGTGCTTGGACTGTGTTTGTCTTTTCCAGGCTTAATCAGGGCCCAGAGGAAAGGAAAACAGCTACATGTTGATTTAGGCCCGTTTCTCTCCTCCATACATTTGCTTTCCTCCTCTCACTACTCTCTCTCTCCTTCTACATTCTCCTCTCTCTCTCTCTCTCTCTCTCTCCTTCTACATTCTCCTCTCTCTCTCTGAGCTAGACACACCCAAGCTATATATATTATGTGGTGCCAGCACCCCCTATGGGCAAATGGGTGAAATGACAATGCCAGCCTGATAATGTGAAATACCATAAAATGCTAATAAATACATAAATAGGCAGATGTTTAACCCTTTCAGCACCGAGCCACTTTTTACCTTAAATACCAGGCCGATTTTTGCAAATCTAACATGCGTCACTTTATGTGCTAAAAACTTTGGAACGCATTTACTTATCCAAGCCGTTCTGAGATTGTTTTCTCGTGGCACGTTGTACTTCATGACAGTAATAAATTTGAGTCAATATATTACACCTTTTATTTATGAAAAAATCCCAAATTTACCAAAAATGTTGAAAGATTCAAAATTTTCTAAATATGAATTTCTCTACTTTTAAGACAGATAGTAATACCTCATAAAATAGTTATCAATCAACATTCCCCATTTGTCTACTTTATGTTGGCATCATTTTGTAAATGTCATTTTATTTTTTTAGGACGTTAGAAGGCTTCAAATTTTAGAAGCGATTTTTTTAATTTTCACCAAAATTTCCAAAACCATTTTTTTTAAGCACCAATTCAGTTCTAAAGTGATTTTGAGGGGCTTATGTAATGGAAACCCCCCATAGTTGACCCCATTTTAGAAACTACACCCCTCAAATTATTCAAAACTGATGTTACAAACGTTGTTAACCCTTGATGTGTTCCACAAGAATGAAATGAAAATGGAGGTTACATTTAAAAATTTAACTTTTTGGGTATATTTTTTATGTTTATAAATTTTTTCTTGCAACACAGCAAGGGTTAACAGCAAAATAAACCTCAATATGCATTACACTGATTCTGCAGTTTACAGAAATACCCCATATGTGGCGGTAAACTGCTCTATGGGCATGTGCCAGTGGTCAGAAGGAAGCAGCACCATATGGATTTTGGAGGCAGATTTCGCTAGAATGTTTTTTAGGCGCCATTTTGTATTTGAAGAGACCCTGAGGTACCCCTACAGTGTAAACCTCCAAAGAGTTACCCCATTCCCTCAAGGAGTATTTTAAGAAATGTTGCCCTGGTACAACTCGGGCGCGGTAACTTACAAAAGTACTGGGACCCTCCATTGCTTGGTTTGAAAAATTTAGGGCCTTTATCAACCCCTCTTGAAATTGTAGAAATGTTATTGTCTGGTCTCTAGATCTAAATAGCACGAACGCATTGTACAGCGCCATCTGTACAATGTGTACGGCCAGCTTTTTGTACCACACTTTTGTTTTTCGTGTGGCATTGTAGCGCTTCAGAACTTGATCTGAAAGATCAACCCCCCATGTATTTATTGTAGTCCAGGATGCAGTCTGGCTTGGGGGTAGTGGTTGTGGTACCTCGTACAGCGGCAGGGGAGCTGGTGTTACTGTGAATGGTGGTCAGTAAAAAAAAAAGGTGAAAAATGAGCAGACGCGATCAGTAATGGACAGTAGTGGTTTCAGTAGTGGTTTCAAAATGCACGCACGCAGATGGTGCGTTCGTGCAAAATACTAAACTGACACTAAACTAACACTAACTGAAATAGATTTTTATATATCTATCTATCTATATATATATATATATATATATATATATATAACTACCTACCACTAACTGCAGGTCTTTTTTCACAGAAAAAAATGTAAAAAAAAACTAATGTGGAGATGTAAATGAGCACACTAGTTATCGGTGCTCTGCAGCACGCATGCACACAGATCGTGCGTGCAAAATCTGTAGTATACAAATTCACTACACTTTATTCTTTTTTAACCCCAAAAAAATTGCAAAAAAAACACATGTGAAAAAAAAAGCGCTAAAAATAATCACCTGATGCTGATCAGGCAGGTATGTACTGAACAGCACTTAGCGGTCACAGCTCGCACGCAGAAAAAGTTGTGCAGAGCTGGAAAATTGTAAAAAATAAAGAGTAAAAAAAACTAAAAAAGCGCACGGACCAAATGGCGTCCGTAAAAAATGGATGGGGGGGGATGGAGGGGGGAGCAGGAAGGGACAGTGACAGTGGGTGGTTTAGGAACTGCTGCAAATGGAGAAAAAAAATCACTGCAGTTCCAGATGTTCTTCTTATTTTCTTCTTTCTTCTTCTTTCAGCAGGTAGAATCGCAGGAAAAGCGCATGTGGTGTGGAACCACAAATCCCAGCAGGCCAGATACAGCACAGAGGGGCACAGGTCCACTCTGCATGCAGTCACCAGCTAGAATGGCTGCATGCAGGGAGGATCTGCCCTCTCCTGTGCAGCTGTAGCGCTGCCATTGGCTGGAGCCATTGGTGTCCCCTGCCTGACCCAGGGGGGACAGGTGCTGACAAGTTCAGCACCAGTCACCCCTGTACAAACCCTGTTCCACCCCCCTGCAGCTTCCTGGATGAATGAAAAATCATCTGGAGCTGCGATTGGCCAGTCTGCAGAAATCAGCCAATCGCAGCTATCGATGCTGCAGAGGGGCAGAAAAACCTCCCTCTGCCCCTTGGGAAGATGGCTGCCTGCTGTCCTGAGCAGCCATCATCACCCGGTCACCGAGCGATTTCGCTCAGGGAGCGGGTGAACACGTACGGCGCTGGTATTTTGAACCCGGTTCCCAGCGCCGTACAGCCACAGGTTAAAGTGTCCCATTTACACACACATGTGGGACGCTGCACATGAAACTGCCTTTCCCAAGCAATCAGATTCCTGGATAGATTCCCTTTAAAGAATGCGAGGCTTGATGTCACACTTTGGTATCAGATCACACCCATCCCTCAGAGCTCTCACTGCCTTTTATACAGAATGTATGAAATATAGGTGTTTCCCTGCATTGTCCCCTTTGTTGAGATGAAATTGTATATTTTAATGCCCTGTGAGAAAGTAAACAAATAAAGGATTTTTTTCTGGTTCTCTATCACTTTACCGTCCCTACCACCTTCACAATAAGAACCTAAGGATTTGAGCACTTGTGCACAAAAAGTTAATCTAATGCTATTTTTTGTTAAGGTATTATGGATCACAATAGATGATAATCAATATTTGTCTTGCAACACCCCCCCCCCCCCCCCCTCGATTAATCCCTCCCAATCCTCTGACAATGGAAGGCATTGCATCATACACTGGGCAGCTTTACTATGAAGTCATAGGCACTCAGTTTGCTGCCTAATGGTCTTTTTACACGATCCAATGATTTAGGCAATTATCAGGAATGAACCCCGATAATTGCCTGATTATCAGCAAAGATGAAGCTGCATTAACATGAGCATGTGTCCCTGCCTTGCCTGACATTACCCAATCAGTGTGCACGCCCAATTGGTAACACCCATCTGGACCTTCAGAGTAAACTGCTGGTAGTTCATTCATAACTTTTAGCAGGAATAATAAAAAAAAATGGTACAACGCAGAATCCTAAAAATAGATGCTCCAGAATTTTTATTACATAAGGGATGAAAGTAGAGGTGACAGGTCCACTTTAAATAGTGATTATAATCAGAAAGCAATCTATGGTTGCATCCTAAGGGGGTGTCCTGGGTCAGCTCTTCATAGATGATAATAGATGGAGAAACCTCATGTTTTAGCTATAGTGGCACTACCCCATTGTCTGTGCTAGGGATTTATGGCAGCAGCAGGACCCCTGGTACTGAAAGTGAAATCTCTTGGGAAGAGATTGACAAATAGAGTTAAATGAAATGATTTTTAATCTTTTGATCCTTGTCACACCACCATAGTGCTATGCGGTAATACACTAAGGAATTTCCAGAAAGTAATGTTTAGGGACTTAACTTTTTCACTGCCTGGGTGGTCTGCAGCTGAAGTTTTCATTATAGTCATACATATCTAATCAATTAAACAGGTTGTACGAGTTACACACAGGTATACAGCGGGACCGACATTGGAAGCAGCGGTCACATGCCATATACCTGCCTCGTATACAGGAGGACTGGAGCTGGGGTGCAGAGCGGAGGAGTGGAGGATGTTTTTTCTTCTAAATTTAAAAGGATTGTCCTAGATTTTACTATAGATGGTCTGTCCTCTGAATAGGTCCTCAATATCTGATCAGCGAGGGTCTGACACTCTGCACCCCCACCCATCAGCTGTTTTGCAGTAATACCAGTGCCGGAGGTCAGTTCTGTCCAGTGTGCAGTGTATGCAGCTGGTTACTGCACCACTGCTCCCAGTGAAGTGAAACAGCCGATCAGTGGAGTGTTGGGTGTTGGATATTGATTTCCTGAGAATAGGCCATTCTGGACAACCTCTTTAAGCCATTTAGTGGTATTGGACAGATTTTCAGGTAACTTAGACAACCCCTTTAAGCAGTCTTGCTTAACTGGATCAGTGGGAGGGCAGCCATAGATAGGCCAATATCCTACTCACACAACAATCGGTAGGATGTTTCCCTATCCTCAGACTCCATGAAATGGCAAACTACATCCTACTATTATGCAAAGAGATGGCAGACATAGTACTATCTATAGCAGGGATGGCCAACCTGAGGCTCTCCTGCTGTTGCAAAACTACAACTCCCAGCATGCCCAAACTGCCTACAGCTATCATCTTACAGCATGGCATGGTGGGAGTTGTAGTTTTACAACAGCTGGAGAGCCGCAGGTTGGTCATCCCTGATCTATAGTAACAGAATAATAATGCCTTTCTTTCTGCCCCTCTTATTAATAATGCCATCTACACAGTAATGGACCTCTTTGTGCCCCTACAGTAATAATGTTCCCTCTTTGTGCCCCACACAGTATTTTTACCCCTTGTTGTCTCTACTCTGAAATAATGTGTCCTTTGTTCCCCCATTCAATTATATCTCCTTGTGTCCCCATTCAGTAATAATGCCCCCTTTGTGCCCTGCCCAATAATAATGCCTCATTTGTACTCCTGCTCAGTATTAATGCCCCCTTTGTCACCCTTCTCAGTAATAATGCCCCCTTTGTGCCCTGCCCAATAATAATGCCCCCTTTTTGCCCCTGCGCAGCAATAATGCCTCTTTTTATGCCCCATACCCAGTAACTCCTCTTTTTGTGCACCACTTAGTAACATGAATTTGCGATACCAGAGAAGAGACCCCTCTGCCTTTCCCAGGCCTGCTAGTGGTCTCTTACTGTCTTCGATCTTTCCATGTGTCTTCGTGCACTTTTAGCCACCATGTATGCTCCGGAGGTGGTCCTGCACTGTGTAGTTCTTGGACCGGTTGTTGAACTGTGCATTGTCCATGACCATCTTCTGATCTATCACATAGATAATGGTCATTTCAATGTTACTTCTTGTAATGGGCTTTTTTTATCCAGCTTGTTATTTCAGTGCCCCCCCAGCAATGTGACTCTTGGCACACTTCTTTGCTTCTGTTAGAAAGCAAACTAACCTTCATCATCTTGATTATCTGAACTTGATTTTACAATATGACAACGTTAGTACCTTGAATTTTAGGAAGCATGGATCGGCTTATATTAATGCACTTCTTTCCTGCTCTGGGTACGGCATGAGAGTATTTTCTCTGTATAATGAATGTGAATGAGGTTTTATATGTAAGAATTAGAAGTAATCGCTCACACAGATGATGGTATTTTTGTATTTGTATGTGGTACTTAAGAAAAAAGCAAATACTAAAAACCTCTTTAAAGGGGTTGTCCACCTTCGGGGGACTCTCAGCCAAACCTCCCCACTGGGACACATGAGGGACACGTCAATGCTGTAGCCAGACATTTGACTGCAGCAGCCGCGTGACCCCGTCAAACATAAGTTTACCAGTGGGGACCGGAGCACAGCAGCGAAGGCGGAGAACTGAAGGAGCCAGAACATAGTGGCTGGGAGCAGGTAAGTATGCTTTCCTCCTAGGGTCTAGCGACTAGGGGGGTCTGACTGAGAAGCCCCTGAAGGTGGACAACCACTTTAAAGTACATGTGGTTGTACCAAACAACAAGGTTTTCTCTACCTAATAGTGTACAAAAGAGACTTCCTTCTTCAAAATTTAGTGCCAACTCCAGTTGTATATGGACTTTGGAGGAACAGAGTCATGAAAGACCCTCCATCTACCTTATTCTGGACTTCAAGGATGAGCATAGGACATGTTTACCTACATCAACTTAGCCCCCAAACCCGGCTGGACTGGCATCTGCTCGGTCAGTCCTGGTTCTATTGTCTGCTCCGTCTTAAAGCCTATAAAT
The DNA here is from genome assembly GCF_014858855.1 of Bufo gargarizans. Lineage (NCBI taxonomy): Eukaryota > Metazoa > Chordata > Amphibia > Anura > Bufonidae > Bufo > Bufo gargarizans. The sequence continues at coordinate 130,371,178 of NC_058080.1, read as the reverse complement.
GTGTTTGTCTTATACAGTACTCCTTTGAGGCCTGCAGTCTATGGATATATGGAGAAATGTTTTCATGAAAATAGTTTTCATGGTCCATGTAATGTTAGCCAGTTAAAGCCAGCTTAATGTCAGCGTACATGGCTTTGGCTGGCCTAGAGTTCAAGGAAAACCAGACTGACAACTATAGACTAGAAGTTTCCTCATGTTGTCACATGGCAGCACTCTCACAGCAGGAGTTAAAGCTCCATGACTTAGGCTGAATGCACGGACGTTTTTTTCACTGTTTTGTGAATGTAGACTAAGGCCGAATGCACACGGCCGTGGAACACGGACGTGAGAGGTTTGTGGTATCCTGCCCTGGCATCCTGCTGAGAGCAGGAGCGCACGGCATCATTGGTTGCTATGATGCCGTGCGCTTCATGCCGCCGCTGCACTACAGTAATACACTGCTATGATCTATACGAGTGTATTACTGTAGTGCAGCGGCGGCATGAAGCGCACGGCGTCATAGCAACCAATGACGCCGTGCGCTCCTGCTCTCAGCAGAATGCCAGGCCGGGATACCACGGACCGCTCACGGCCGCAGAACATCCGTTAGAAATGGATAAACACACATCTGTTGTGTGAATATAGCCTGACTGTGTAAAGTCACATTGAGCAGGAAGGAGAGGTATATGCTATACTAAGGGCCCACATGACACGTCTACAAATACAAAAATGTGAACTTATATACTTCTTACATGCACACTTGTAGTTTATTATATTGAATTTATGGACGGAACTCGTGAATTTCATAGCTCACGATTCCAGGTGGATTGTTAGGCTACTTTCACATCTGCGGTTTCCTTTCCGGTATTGTGATCCATTATAGGTTCTCAAAACCGGAGGAAAACGCTTCAGTTTTGTCCACATTCATTGTCAATGGGGACAAAACTGAACTGAAAGGAATGGAGTGCACCAGAATGCATTCCATTCCGTATACCGGAGAGCAAACCGAGCAAGACGGATCCTGCATAAAACACAATATAAGTGAATGGTGACGGATCAGTTTTCTCTGACACAAAAGAAAACGGATCCAGCACCCATTAACTTACAATGGTTTTAGTGCCGGATCCATCTTGGTCATTTTAGAGATGATAAAACCGAATCCGTTCATAACGGATGCAGCCGGTTGTATTATCCTAACGGAAGCGTTTTTGCTGATCCATGACGGATCCAGCAAAAATCCAGATGTATAAAAAGCAGAGAGAGGCATAATGGGTACTCTGGGATGAGCTATTTGAGATCATTGGGGCCCATATACTATTCTTGCATGCGGACCCCCTGTTTTTGTCAAACCCTTCATCCATGCAATTTCTCCATATTGAATTAGGGGTGGTGGACCGTTTCACTTTTTGCCTTAAAAAGCTAGAAGTGGATGATTCATTTAAACATTGAAATAAAATGGCATCAGTTGCATGTACCCTTGGCTCTTTTTTCCTATTTGATGTTTTACCATGGTTGTCTGAGCGTGCTGGAAATAGTTTCATAACATCTGGAGAGCCACATATTGGAGACCACTTTTGCATTAAAGAGGACCTGTCACCGCTCCTGACATGCCTGTTTAATAGCTTCATGCTTTCCCCATGTAATAACAATTCCGGAGCATCTATTCTTATGGCTCTATGTTGTGCTGTTCCTTTATTATTTCCACTAGAAGTTATGAATAAATCGTTAGCAGTCTGCAGTAAGGGTACAGAGGGGAGGTAACCAGTTGGGGGGGTGTCCCTGCACAGACTCACTCTATCCAATCAGTGCTGCCATTTTCAGACGGTGCAGGTACACCCCCCCAACTGGTTACCTCCCCTCTGTACCCTTACCGCAGACCGCTAGCAATTCATTCATAACTTCTAGTAGAAATAATAAAGGAACGGCACAACACAGAGACATAAGAAGAGATGCTCCAGGATTGTTATTACATGGGGAATGCATGAAGCTATTAACCCCTTAGGGACACAGCCTTTTTACACCTTAGGACCAGGCCATTTTTTGCAAATCTGACCAGTGTCACTTTAAGTGCTGATAACTTTAAAACGCTTTGACTTATCCAGGCCGTTCTGAGATTGTTTTTTCGTCACATATTGTACTTCATGACACTGGTAAAATGAAGTCAAAAAAATTATTTTTTTTGCACAAAATAATACCTAATTTACCAAAAAATCTCAAAAATTTGCAAATTTCAAAGTTTCAGTTTCTCTACTTCTGTAATACATAGTAATACCCCCAAAAATTGTGATGATTTGACATTCCCCATATGTCTACTTCATGTTTGTAGCATTTTGGGAATGATATTTTATTTTTTGGGGATGTTACAAGGCTTAGAAGTTTAGAAGCAAATTTTGAAAATTTTCAGAAATCTTCAAAATCCCACTTTTTATGGACCAGTTCAGGTTTGAAGTCATATTGTGAGGCTTAGATAATAGAAAACTCCCAAAAATGACCCCATCTAAGAAACTACACCCCTCAAGGTATTCAAAACTGATTTTACATACGTCGTTAACCCTTTAGGTGTTGCACAAGAGTTATTGGCAAATGGGGATGAAATTTGAGAATTTCATTTTTTTGTTTATTTTTCCATTTTCACCCATTTTTTCCACTAACAAAGCAAGGGTTAACAGCCAAACAAGACTGTATCTTTATTGCCCTGACTCTGCCGTTTACAGAAACACCCAATATGTGGCCGTAAACTACTGTACGGCCACACAGCGGGGCATACAGTGAAAGGTGCGCCGTTTGGTTTTTGAAAGGCTGATTTTTATGGACTGGTTTATTTACACCATGTCCCATTTGAAGCCCCCTGATGCACCCCTAGAGTAGAAACTCCATAAAAGTGACCCCATCTAAGAAACTACACCCCTCAAGGTATTCAAAACTGATTTTACATACATTTTTAACCCTTTAGGTGTTGCACAAGATTTAATGGAAAATAGAGATACAATTTCCAAATTTCACTTTTTTGGCAGATTTTCCATTTTAATATTTTTTTTCCAGTTACAAAGAAAGGGTTAACAGCCAAACAAAACTCATTATTCATGGCCCTAATTCTGTAGTTTACAGAAACACCCCATATGTGGTCGTAAACCACTGTACGGGCACACGGCGGGGCGCAGAAGGAAAGGAATGCCATACGGTTTTTGGAAGGCAGATTTTGCTGGACTGGTTTTTTGACACCATGTCCCATTTGAAGCCCCCCTGATGCACCCCTAGAGTAGAAACTCAAAAAAAGTGACCCCATTTTAGAAACTACGGGATAGGGTGGCAGTTTTGTTGGTACTAGTTTAGGGTACATATGATTTTTGGTTGCTCTATATTACACTTTTTGTGCGGCAAGGTAACAAGAAATACCTTTTTGGCACAGTTTTTTTTTTTGTTATTTACAACATTTATCTGACAGGGTAGATCATGTGGTAATTTTATAGAGCAGGTTGTCACAGACGCGGCGATACCTAATATGTATACAATTTTTTTTATTTATGTAAGTTTTACACAATGATTTCATTTTTAAAACAAAAAAAGTTTTAGTGTCTACATAGTCTAAGAGCCATAGTTGTTTCAGTTTTTGGGCGATTATCTTGAGTAGGGTCTCATTTTTTTGCGGGATGAGATGACGGTTTGATTGGCACTATTTTGGGGTGCATATGATTTTTTGATCGCTTGCTATTGCACTTTTTGTGATGTAAGATGACCAAAAATTGCTTTTTTTACACCGTTTTTATTTTTATTTTTTTACGGTGGTCACCTGAGGGGTTAGGTCATGTGATATTTTTATAGAGCCGGTCCATACGGACGCGGCAATACCCAATATGTATACTTTTTTTTATTTATGTAAGTTTTACACAATGATTTCATTTTTGAAACAAAAAAAATGATGTTTTAGTGTTTTCATAGTCTAAGAGCCATAGTTTTTTCAGTTTTTGGGCGATTATCTTAAGTAGGGTCTCATTTTTTGCGGGATGAGATGACGGTTTGATTGTTACAATTTTGGCGTACATGCGACTTTTTTGATCACTTTTATTACCTTTTTTTGGGAAGTAAGGTGGGCAAAATTTCTATTTTATCATAGTTTTTAATTTTTTATTTTTATGGCGTTCACCGTTCGGGTAAAGTAACATTACCGTTTTATAGATCAGGTCGTTACGGACGCGGCGATACCGATCATGTGTAGGGAATTTAATTTTTTTCATTTTTAATCAGTGATAAATGTGTTTTTTGATTTTTACTTTTTTTTCACTTTTTTTTTACTTTTTTTTTTACCCAGACCCACTTGGTTCTTGAAGATCCAGTGGGTCTGATGTCTATATAATACAGTACTGTACTCTATATAGGGTACTGCACTGTATTTTACTTACACTGAACAGATCTATGCTTTCAGCACAGATCTGTTCAGCACCATGGACAGCAGGACGCCTGAGCAGGCGTCCTGTTGCCATGGGAACCTTCCCCGTCTGCCACAACTTCGCAGACGGGGAAGGGTAAGGACTGGGGTGTCGGGGGGCTGTCTGGGAGCTCTCTCCCTCTCCCATCGGGGGGCTGCAAAGGCACAGCAGCCCCCCGATCGGAGAGGGAGGGAGCTCCCTGCGCTGTTAACCTTTTCCATACAGCGGTCCGTACGGACCGCTGTATGGAAAGGGTTAAACGGCTGACATTGCATCAACGATGTCAGCCGTTTATACCAGGGTGCCAGCAATGTGCTGGCACCCTGGTATACCCACTCTACACCAACGATTACGCAATGGGAGGCGGGCGGGGGATCGCGATCCCGCCTGCCGCACCGCCCGCCTCCCGCACCGCCCGCACCGCCCGCAACCCTCCCCCTGCACCACCCGCCCACATAATATCATTCAGGGGTGCAGGGGGAGGAATAACATATATATTCTGGGCATTGTAAAGTTTCTGATCCCCGCGGTCAGGGACCGCAGGGATCAGAAACGGCAAAAAGCGCATCAAACCGCAGGTCTGAATTGACCTGCGGTTTGTTGCGATCGCCGACATGGGGGGGTCACGGGACCCCCCCGCGCATTTAGCCTAGGTGCCTGCTCAATGATTTGTGCAGGCACCTTGTTCCGATCACTGCCAGCCGGGCGGCAGTGATCGAAACAACACATGACGTACCGGTACGTCATGTGTCCTTAAGTACCAGGGCATCATGACGTACCGGTACGTCATGTGTCCTGAAGAGGTTAAACAGGCATGTCAGGAGCGGTGACGGGTCCTCTTTAAGCATTTCATTTAAAGGGGTTTTCCAGTCCATATTCATTGAAGGCCCATGGTCAGGATAGGTCATCAATTTCTGATTGTAAGGGGACCGACATCCTGCACCCCTGTAATCAGCCATTCTGCAGTAACTCTAGCACTCAAAGTCAACACTGGAACTACAGATCTGTAATGACGCCGTGCGCTCCTGCTGTCAGCAGAAATCCAGGCCGGTATACCACGGACCGCTCACGTCCGTGTTCCACGGCCGTGTGCATTCGGCTAAATAAGGCAGCAGATATGGAAACAGCCCTAGGTGGGTCTGCTACTGACATAGTTACATATCTAACATTTGTTCATCTGTCCATTCCTATAAGCCATACAGTAATTAAATTTTGGTTGCCTTGCCAACAATGAAAACTTCATAACATTTATTATAAATATAGGCCGTTCTTATTGGTCAGAACCAAGTTGATAGCCAGAAGTAAATCATGTACTATACGCAAGGTTATTACTTGCACAGCTCTTTAAAGACACGCACACGTAGGCTCGGCTCCGCAAGTTTTCTAACAAACATTTCAGCATACTAATACAAATATTATACCGTACACAAATTGCACAACTAATATAAGATACTGGACAATATAAAGATAGTGTGACGCACTGGATCAGCCAAGATCAAATGAGGTGCTCTCAGTAAAATAGAGTCACCCAATCTATTCAACAAAAGACACTCTTGAAAACAAGGATACTGGGCACTCTCAGATATGCGACCAATATTGAATTTATTAATTAAAAATAAGTGCTAGACGAATACCAGTGTGCTTAAAAATCCAAAACAATTTCAATCCATAAAATCCACTAACTTAACATTCATAATAAAACTCCATAAAATGTGTATACATATATATATATATATACTAAAACAATAAATATAGCTGGTTGGATTATTTGCAATATTATTCCCAATCACTAGCAGCATTCAAGGGTGTAACTCCATTAATTCGAATCCGCGATCCGAATTTTCTTATATAAAGACAATGTTTGTTGAAGAAAATTGTAGAGTAAATTTGTTCGACAAAGTTTGAATTAAACTAATTAGTGGAAAAGTCATTGCTGTCGATTCGAACTGTTTAATCGAATTTTTGTCGAAAAATGTATTCGAACTTTGTCAAACAAATATACTCTACAATTTTCTTCAACAAACATTGTCTTTATATAAGAATCGCGGATTCGAATTAATGGACTTACACCCTTGAATGCTGCTAGTGATTGGGAATAATATTGCAAATAATCCAACCAGCTATATTTATTGTTTTAGTATATATATATATATATATACACATTTTATGGAGTTTTATTATGAATGTTAAGTTAGTGGATTTTATGGATTGAAATTGTTTTGGATTTTTAAGCACACTGGTATTCGTCTAGCACTTATTTTTAATGAATAAATTCAATATTGGTCGCATATCTGAGAGTGCCCAGTATCCTTGTTTTCTAATATAAGATACTCCCATTAAACGATGATGTCCTCTGTTCCTTTAACGGTCCAAAAAAAGAAAGTAAGCACACCTGAAAAAATGACTAGTTTGGGTGTAACACAGCAACATCTAACATGCAGGAATAGTGTAGGCACTGCACTACAAAAGTGAGCACACCTGAAAAAATGCATAAATAATAAACTTTATTACATAAAAGTCATATACCATAAAAAACAGCCCATTAAAATCACTTTAAAACCCAGAAACCATAGACCATAAACTAGAGTGCCCTGATGAGAACTCTCCACACAATCCCCTAGGGATTATCAGGACGCTCCCCTGGTGTGCTTCTTATGGTTTCTGTGTTTTAAGTGATTTTAATGGGTCGTTTTGGTGTGGTAGAGGACTTCGATATAATACATACTGTTTATTATTTGTCCATTTTGAAGTGTGCTCACTTTTTGTAGCCAGTCATCTGTTCCTTCATAAAGGGCTATAGAGGTTTTTTTTTTAGAGATGCTCGAATTTTTTTTAAAAGAGTCTGTATTATTCCCTGGAATAACATCAATGTTGTCAATAGTGACTGCCTGATATTGTAGATCGACATGATTGACAACTGCTTTAAGGGTACGGTCACACGTTCAGGTTTCCTGATGCAGTTTTGGAAGCCAAAACCAGGAAAGAAGAGAAGTTGTATCTGTCCTTTATCTTTTCTCTCCTTTTATGATCCACGCCTCCACTTCCAAAACTGTATCAAGAGACCTGAACGCGTGGCACTAACCCTTAAGGGCCCTTTACACAGGCCGAGAATCGCACAGATTATCACTAATGAGGGTTCATAGCAACGCTTTTTAGCGATGATCGGGCGGTGTAAATGTACCGCCGACAAAGCGAAACGCTTGTTCATCGGGTAATACGATCGTTTGCTTGCACACAAAAAGTATTGTTTACTGGCAGCAGATTGTGCCATGTAAACACAATCTCCTGCCGGCAAACAACGAGTCCTTACGGGGAAGGGGGATGGCATTAGCGATCGCTCCGCCCCATCTATGGAGAAGATCAATGCATGTAAATGCAGCGGTCTCCTCCGCTAGCGATCAGCAGATTGTCAGGAAGGAACGCTTCCTTCCCGCCAATCTGCTGTAATATCGTCCCGTGTAAAGGGACCTTAAGTGATGACCCTAACCCTACTGGGTTGATCAGCTGAAAACTATGGCCCCCAAAGTAGTAGCTAGCCACCACTGTTTGAATGGCGGGTATACTTTCCCTGCACCTTCACTTCTCCCTTGTTAATCTTAATTAAATAATATTTTTATGCTAGTAGATTTACATTGCAGGTGGAACATTTTTTGCTCTCATGTTTGCACATAATCTTTGTCATTATCTGTTAGGAGAACGCCATAAAAATAGCTTGAACCAGTGCAAAGTTGAAGCTGTTGTATAAAAGAAGGAGGAGGGAGTGTATTTCAGTGTAAATTAATACATGCTTACAAAAGAAACAGGTTTTACAGAATGTTGGTAAGTGTTATGTGTTTGCCAAGTGTATTATATATTGCACAATAACCATGCGCTCCTAAGGACACGTTGCATTGGAACAGCTTGCTTTTTTGTTCAGTGTTGCTGCATAAAATAAAATTAAAAAATGATCTTTTCATATAATGCTGGCACGTTAACAGGAAAGCGAATGAAACCTCCTAATATCGTTAAACAGACCGATCATGCTATAGGTGGCACTGTATCTCTAGGCTTGTCTGTTCAAATAAACCGCCTAAGGGCTCATGCACACAAATGTATTTTCTTTCCGTGTCCATTCCGTTTTTTTTTTGTGGACCGTATGCGGAACCATTTCCTTTCAATGGGTCCGAAAAAAATACGGAACTTACTCCGTGTGCATTCCGTTCCGTATGTCCATATTTCTGTTCCGCAAAAAAATAGAACATGTCCTGTTATTGTCCGCATTCCGGACAAGGATAGGACTGATCTCTGAAGGGTCAGCTGTTCCGTTCCGCAAAATATGGAGTGCACACGGATGTCATCCGTATTTTATGTGGATCCGTATTTTGCAGACCGCAAAATACATACAGTCGTACGCATGAGCCCTTATTCAGATACCATTTCCGTAAAGGGGTTTTCCACTATGGACAGTCCCTTTTTAGATAATTCCTTTAGTGGCTACCCATTGCTCAGCAAGTTCATTTAACATATTAGTGACATTCAGGGCCGCCCTCAACCTGTCCCCTTCATACATGTCTGACCTAATCTCCTGACACCTGCCCACACATAATCTCCGATCTTCTCAAGACCTCCTTCTTTGCCCTTCTCTTGTCTTCTCCTCACACAATCATCTCCAAGATTTCTCCACCGATGTATCCACCGTGCTCTGGAAATTACTACCCCAACTGATCAGGCTCTGCACCACCTTTGAAACCTTCAAAAGCAATCTGAAAACCCACCTCCTTAGGAAAGACTGCAACCTACAATAACCCTCCTGCCACCACACTACCACCCCAGCAGCATTACCCGCACCTATTGCCTTCTTCACCCTTCCATGTAGATTGTAAGGGACCCACGGGCAGAGGCCTCCCACTGTACCAGTCTGTCACCCTTTATGCTTATGGGTTTTGCCATATGTTATGTACTGGAGCCCTTTTTCATATGTTCAGTGCCCTGGAATTAATAGAACTCTTATATAAATAATAACTGTTAGGCCCCTTTCACACGGGCGAGAATTCCGTGCGGGTGCAATGCGTGAGGTGAACGCATTGCACCCGCACTGAATCTGGACCCATTCACTTCAATGGGGCTGTGTACATGAGCAGTGATTTCCACGCATCACTTGTGCGTTGCGTGAAAATCGCAGCAAGCTCTATATTGTGCGTTTTTCACGCAACACAGGCCCCATAGAAGTGAATAGGGCTGCATGAAAATCGCAAGCATCCGCAAGCAAGTGCGGATGCGGTGCGATTTTCACGCAAGGTTGCTAGGAGACAATTGGGTTGGGGACCCGATCTTTATTATTTTCCCTTATAACATTGTTATAAGGGAAAATTATAGTATTCTTAATACAGAATGCCAAGTAAATTAGGAGGGGTTAAAGAATAAAAATGTTTTTTTTATGTGATGGACCATGTGACATACCATGTGATGGACCATGTGACATACCATATGACGGAGCATGTTATGAGCGCTGTTACGTCACCAAAGGTCCTTTTCCTCCCAGGTCCTAAAAGAAGAAGAAGGAAGACAAGCCGGCTGTGCGAACAAGTGGATGAGGTGAGTTAATAAAAAAAAAATAATAATTTAACCCCTCCATTCTTATGTTACTAAGCATTCTGTATTAAGAATGCTATTATTTTCCCTTATAACCATGTTATAAGGGAAAATAATAAAATCTACACAACACCAATCTCAAACCCGAACTTCTGCGAAGAAGTTCGGGTCTGGGTACCAAACATGCCGATTTTTCTCACGTGCGTGCAAAACGCATTAAAATGCTTTGCACTCGCGTGGAAAAATTGCTCATTTTCCCGCAATGCACCCGCATTGACACACGACGCCCGTGTGAAAGAGGCCTCAGGCCTCCTGCACACGACCGTATGGCTTTTTCAGTGCTTTGCAGTCCGTTTTTTAACGGACCCGTTGTTCAGTTTTTTTGTTTCCGTTGTGTTTCCGTTTCTGTTCAGTTTTTACGTTTGATTTTCGGTATGGCATATACAGTATACAGTAATTACATAGAAGAAATTGGGCTGGGCATAACATTTTCAATAGCTGGTTCTGCAAAAACGGAACGGATACGGCAGACATACGGGGTACATTCCATATGTGTTCCTTTTTTTTGTGGAAAAATTGACTTAAATAGAGAAAAAAACGGAAAAAAAAACGTTTGTGTGCAGGTGGCCTTGTAGAGATTGTCATTACACTGCAGGGGAGCATGGCAACATGTTGCCCATTGAAATCAAGGAGCTATTTTAGTATTGCATGGATGTGCTGGGTCCTCCAGAGTGAGAGGACCCATCACAGAAAAATGGTCCTGAATAAGAACTCCCCTCTATCTACACAGATTGCCCTAAAAGGGTATGTAAAAATGATTTACATATATTATACATATCTATATAAATTATTTTTTATGCTATTTCTTACCTACAAAACATCCATGTTTTTTTAAAGGTCCCATACACATTAGTGCCAACTGTTTAATGTGTATGGGAGCTCCCGACTCTTGCCAAACATGTCGGGGAAGAGAAGGTTAGGCAAAATGAAGATCGGGCAAAATGAATGTTTTCGCTTGATCCTTTTGTTTCCCCAGGAGTGTCTGTTTTTTGTCCCCCCCCCCCCAATTAAATACACATAGGAACCTTTCAGACGAGCGAGTGTCACTGTCACGCATTGTACAGAGTAATGTTGATTTATGATGCTATGTAACCCTTACATTTCTGGAATGTATTGGATAACACTGACTGTAAGGGTGAGTGCTGAGCCGAGTGCTGCGCTGGGAGTACAATGTGTGACACTCGTATATGGTTCTGAAATACTCCTAAATTAGGCGTATTTCAGTCGCAGAGTGCGGCGCAACAGCTAAATGCGCCGCAATCTGTGACTTCGCCCCCGTTCACGCCAGGTCTAAATAAGTGAGCGTAGCGCGGGTAGGGGAGGGTCTGGACCACCAGGCCTGTCTCATTTACCATTTTCTACGCTTGTTTTAGGCGTATAAAAAGGTCTAAATGTAAGACAGCTAGGAAGTTCTCTTAGGGCTCATGCACACAAACGAATTTTCTTTCCGTGTCCGTTACATTTTTTTTGCAGACCGTATGCAGAACCATTCATTTCAAAAACGGAAGTTACTCCGTGAGCATTCAGTTTCCATATGTCCATATTTCTGTTCCTGCAAAAAAATAGAACTTGTCCTATTATTGTCCACATTATGGACAAGGATAGTACTGCTCTATTAAGGGCCGGCTGTTCCGTTCTGCAAAATACCGAATGCACACGGATGTCATCCATATTTTTTTTACGGATCCGTTTTTTGCGGACAGCAAAATTCATACGGTCGTGTGCATGAAGCCTTACATTTAGAACTGGTGCTGGATGCCCCGAACTTATGGAGAGGCCTGACCTCTTCATAACTTCAGCAGAAACACTGCCGGTTTAGTCTAAAACGCCGGTCTTAATAAATGTGCCCCTAAGTATATGACTGCTCGGGCACTGCTTCTCACTCTGGTACAAGCTCTACCTAAAGCTAATGATCACCCTTGGTAATAGCAAAGCAAAAAAGTCACCAAAAATTTAGTATCCTCTTGAGGTGTCCTCTTCATGGGCAGCACATGTAGGGAGATGAGAGGCAGACTGAAATACAGAGGAAGGCCTCATGCACACGACAGTTTTTTTTCACGGCCCGCAAAAACGGGGTCCGTGGGTCCGTGATCCGTGACCGTTTTTTCGTCCGTGGGTCTTCCTTGATTTTTGGAGGATCCACGGACATGAAAAAAAAGTCGTTTTGGTGTCCGCCTGGCCGTGCGGAGCCAAACGGATCCGTCCTGAATTACAATGCAAGTCAATGGGGACGGATCCGTTTGATGTTGACACAATATGGTGCCATTTCAAACGGATCCGTCCCCATTGACTTTCAATGTAAAGTCTGGAGTTCTTTTATACCATTGGATTGGAGTTTTCTCCAATCCGATGGTATATTTTAACTTGAAGCGTCCCCATCACCATGGGAACGCCTCTATGTTAGAATATACTGTCGGATATGAGCTACTTCGTGAACCTCAGATCCGACACAGAGGCGTTCCCATGGTGATGGGGACGCTTCAGGTTAGAATACACTACAAACTTTGTACAAGACTGCCCCCTGCTGCCTGGCAGCACCCGATCTCTTACTGGGGGATATGATAGCACAATTAACCCCTTTAGGTGCGGCACCTAAAGGGGTTAATTGTACTATCATATTCCCCTGTAAGAGATCAGGGCTGCCAGGCAGCAGGGGGCAGCCCCCCCTCCCCAGTTTGAATATCGTTGGTGGCACAGTGTGCCCCCACCATCGCCCCCCCTCCCTCCCTCTATTGTATTAAATCGTTGGTGGCACAGTGTGCCAACCACCATCGGCCCCCCTCCCTCCCTCTATTGTATTAAATCGTTGGTGGCACAGTGTGCCAACCACCATCGTCCCCCCCTCCCTCCCTCTATTGTATTAAATCGTTGGTGGCACAGTGTGCCAACCACCATCGCCCCCCCCCCTCCCTCCCTCTATTGTATTAAATCGTTGGTGGCACAGTGTGCCAACCACCATCGGCCCCCCTCCCTCCCTCCCTCTATAGCAGTAACATTGGTGGCAGTGTGCGGTCTCAACAGTAGAAGATTCATACTTACCTGCTTGCTGCTGCGATGTCTGTGTCCGGCCGGGAGCTCCTCCTACTGGTAAGTGAAAGGTCTGTGCGGCGCATTGCTAAAGAACTGTCACTTACCAGTAGGAGGAGCTCCCGGCCGGACACAGACATCGCAGCTCCCAGGTAAGTATGAATCTTCTACTGTTGAGACCGCACACTGCCACCAATGTTACTGCTATAGAGGGAGGGGGGGGCAATGGTGGTTGGCACACTGTGCCACCAACGATTTAATACAATAGAGGGAGGGAGGGGGCCGATGGTGGTTGGCACACTGTGCCACCAACGATTTAATACAATAGAGGGAGGGAGGGGGGCCGATGGTGGTTGGCACACTGTGCCACCAACGATTTAATACAATAGAGGGAGGGAGGGGGGGCGATGGTGGTGGCACACTGTGCCACCAACGATATTCAAACTGGGGAGGGGGGGGTCTTCCCCCTGCTGCCTGGCAGCCCTGATCTCTTACAGGGGAATATGATAGTACAATTAACCCCTTTAGGTGCCGCACCTGAAGGGGTTAATTGTGCTATCATATCCCCCTGTAAGAGATCGGGTGCTGCCAGGCAGCAGGGGGCAGTCTTGTACAAAGTTTGCAGTGTATTCTAACTATAAGCGTCCCCATCACCATGGGAACGCTTCTGTGTTAGAATATACTGTCGGAAATGAGTTTTCACGAAGTGAAAACTTAGATCAGAAAAAGCTTTTATGCAGACGGATCTTCGGATCCGTCTGTATGAAAGCAACCTACGGCCACGGATCACGGACACGGATGCCAATCTTGTGTGCATCCGTGTTCTTTCACGGACCCATTGACTTGAATGGGTCCGTGAACCGTTGTCCGTCAAAAAAATAGGACAGGTCTTATTTTTTGGACGGACAGGATACACGGATCACGGCCTCGGCTGCAAAACGGTGCATTTTCCGATTTTTCCACGGACCCATTGAAAGTCAATGGGTCCGCGAAAAAAAACGGAAAACGGCACAACGGCCACGGATGCACACAACGGTCGTGTGCATGAGGCCGAAATGAGAGGCAGAGTTAGAAGCAATGCCCCAGCAGCCATATACTTAGGGGCCCATAGCTGGCGGTGGTTCTGCTGAAGTTATGAAGAGGCACCGGCCCTTCCATAACTTCGGGGCATCCTGCACCAGTTCTAAATGTAAGACCACTTACTTGTTGTCCTAAATTTACACGTTTTTCTACGCCTTAAAGTGTAGAAAAAGGTAAATAAGACGTGCCTGCTGGCCCAGCCCCTTCCCTACCCACGCCACGGCCACTTATTTAGACCTGGCGTGAGCGGGGCGAAGTCACAGATTGCGGAGCAACTAAGACCTTTTTCACATGGGCATTCCGGATTTTCTCCGCAAGTAGGCACGCAATTGCAGTCAGTTTTGACTGCGATTGCGTTCCGATGTTCAGTTTTTTTCTGCGCAAGTGCAATGAGTTTTGCGCGCGTGAGAAAAAACTTAATGTGGTACCCAGACCCTAACCTGGACTTTTTCAGAATAATCGGGTTTAGGTTAGGTGTTCATTTTATTATTTTCCCTTTTAACATGGTTATAAAGGAAAATAATAGCATTCTTAATACAGAATGCTTACTAAATTGTGGATTGAGGGGTTAAAAAAATAATAATAATTAACTCACCTTATCCAATTGATTGCGCAGCCGGCATTGTCTTCTTGCTTCTTCTTTGAGGACCTGCAAAAGGACCTTTGACGTAATTGCGCTCACCACATGGTGAGCGCGATTATGTCATTGAAGTGAATGGGTCCACATCTGAGCCGCCAAAACTGCGGCTTGGATGCGGACCAAAACAACGGCCGTGTGCATGAGGCCTAATACAGTACCAGTGAAGTGCTCATCAGTAAATTTCCACAAAACACACAGACAAGGATTGGCCTCAGGTTGGTGTCGGTGAGTTATCAGGTCATGTGAGGCCAGTTTAACAGATTAATCATATACTTTGCTCACTAGCTCGGTTTGCCTTACAAGCTCTACCTAAAGCTAATGATCACCTTTGGTTTTAGCAAAGCAAAAAAATCATGAAAAATTCAGTATCCTCTTGAGGTGCCTTCTTCATTGATCCTCTGTAATTACTATGGGCAGACCATAGGCCATAAATGGCAACTTATAGAGGAATGACAGGTTTTGCTCTGCAGTTGGATTGCGTCCACATAATAGAGTGGTGACAGTGGTATATTTAGAAGGGAGGGGACTTAATAAAAAAGATCAAAATAGATGACCCGGTTACAGTGCTGGGTCCTGCCACGCGATATCGAAGCTCTTGGTGTTGGTTTTCCGCTCTATGCCCTTTCCATGTATTTGTTAACAGTTAGGGCTCATGCACCCGGCCGTGGCCGTATTGCGGCCCGCACACAGGGGGTCCGCAGTACACGGGCATCGGTCGTGTGCACCCAGCACCACAGATCGCGAACCCATTCACTTCAATCGGTCCGCAATCACGGAGATGAGGAATGGAGGCACGGATAGTTTCTGACCGTTCCTACGCACCGCAAAAAAGTAGTGTATGCACTACTTTTTTGCGGTGTGGACTGTCGAAAGTGGATCGTGGATCGCGGACCCCATTCAAGTGAATGCGGTTGCCCCACGATTATGCCCTTACTCTGGAGAAGGAGTCCTGCACAGATTCTCATCACTCAGTAGCAAAGAGTCACGGGCCCCATGATCTGCCTCTATTGTATGCATGCCCTTGCGCAATTACAATTAAAGAAGTGCATCGGAAAGTTGTAGGTTCACTTGATGCAGTTCCCTTGCATGAAACAACTTCTCGTTATAGATGACAAACTAAATATAATAATGAAATAATGGAGAGGAATGTGTGACAGTCTCTGCTGTCAAGCGCTAACACTCTAGCCTGGCAATCACAGAGCGGATATTGAATTAGTCATTGATTATGCCTTCGGTTGGATAGGATTTTAATTACGCTAGTTAACATTTTCAATGCTACATAATTGGTTTGTTATTTTATTCTACGCACTTTTTTATTTTAGAACACACATCATAAAAGGTGTGCTTCATTGCAAAGTACTGATCTGAAATGCTTAGCAAGTTATAGATCTGGAAAGGTATTGACACGTTCCTTTATAATAGACTCCACAAGGATTATGAACACCGTTATCATTTCCAACTTACCAAGGACGGTCTGGCTAGGCAGGAGCACAGAGGTTTCAGCTGAACATTAGGTTGGAGTTTCTGTGTTCTCCTTGAGTTTGCAAGAATTATTTCATTGGTTCCATCCAAAGGCAAACAATATTGGGGTGTACCAAGCATCTGCTCGGTGGACAAGATCCACTGAATGGGGATGAGCCGTGCAGGTTAAAACGTTGAAGGAGCCATATGGCACTTAACCAGCACTGCCGCAAATTCACTTTTAGAAATGTTGGGTTCCTAGGAGATGGACCATGATTGATCAGAAAGTGATAGCATACCCTGCTGATGTGCCATCACTTTATAAGAAATTCAATAATTTGTACACATATTTAAAAGTATTATGCAGTCCTGATTTGGTTAGGCTTCATTCACTTCTCAGTTGGTAAATCCATTAGTCTGTGCCAGCAGTGATTCCCATTCACTATATGGGATACAGTGAGTTTCTGGCATAAATGTTTATGCACTGATATTTCTCAGACTGAAAGATGCCATTTATGCCAGAAACCTGCTATATCCTTCCTGGATTACCTTGGGGGTCCAGAGGTGCCTGGCAGTGTCCGGCTATGCCAGGTACGGTAACTCTGGTAGTCTGTTCTTCTGCCGGAACATGACTATTGGATCTACGAAACAGAGTTGTGAACCCAGTCTTAGTAGTATAATGTTTAACCCAGTATATGTTATTACTTAGTTGTATAGTGTAGTTGTAGTAGTATAGCATAGTAGTAATATACTATAGTAGTAGTAATATAACCTTAGAAGTATAATGTTTACCTAGTATATGTTATCAGACTCAATGGACTTCTAAATTAAAAGGGCATCTGTCAGCAGACTTGTACCTATGACACTGGCTGACCTGTTACATGAGCACTTGGCAGCTGAAGGCATCTGTGTTGGTCCCATGTTCATATGTGCCCGCATTGCTGAGAAAAATGAAGTTTTAATACATGCAAATGAGCCTCTAGGAGCAACGGGGGCGTGACCATTACACCTAGCGGCTCTGCTCTCTGCAACTGTCTGCATCACACCTGGCCCTAACTTCCCCTAAACTCAATCAAAGTGCAGAGGATTTGGAAGTTGCAGCGAGAGCTGAGCCTGTAGGAGTCCATTGCTCCTAAAGGGCTCATGCTTCTAGAGGCTTAAAGGGGTTCTGCACTTTCATTTAACTGATGATCTATCCTCCAGATAGATCATCAGCATCTGACCGGTGGGGGTCCGACACCCGGGACCCCCGCCGATCAGCTGTTTGAGAAGGCAGCGGCGCTCCAGCAGCGCCGCGGCCTTCTCACTGTTTACCGCCGGCCCACTGCCGTCACGACTAGTATCAACTAGCGTGGGCGGGGATAAGCTCCATTCAAGTGAACAGAGCTTAGCCCCGCCCACGCTAGTTGATACTAGTCGTGATGTCAGTGGTCCGGCGGTAAACAGTGAGAAGGCCGCGGCGCTACTGGAGCGCCGCTGCCTTCTCAAACAGCTGATCGGCGGGGGTCCCGGGTGTCAGACCCCCGCCGATCAGAAGCTGATGATCTATCCAGAGGATAGATTATCAGTTAAATGAAAGTGCAGAACCCCTTTAAGGATGTTAATGCAAACCGGAAAACCCCTTTAAGGGTGCTCAATACTTATTAATGGTGTAAACCTGCTCAGGGCTCCAACTTTCCACTATATCAAACATATATCAAAGGAGGAAAATCTGGAAGGCTAAGGCACTAGAGTTGTTTCGGCAGAGGAAAAGCTTCTTATCTGGCATTGCTAGATGCTGCCTGCATCACTGGAGCCCATTGACTATAGTGGGACTTGATAGGGATCCGGCCTGTTTCCAGCATTAGTGCAAGCACCGTTTTTTGTCTGGCCAAATCCTGGCACTAATGTTGGAAATAGCCTGAATCCCCACCGGATCCCATTATAGTCTATGGAGCCTGGCGGTGCTCCGACCCTTTCTGGCTATACTGGATACGATGATTTTAACGCTAGTGTGAAACTAGCCTAAGCAGTAAGCACGCACATTTAGAGCGGTCTACCTAGCAGAGTAACACTTGTGCATTGTTATATTGTTTAATTAATGTTACCCCAACAACCTGGAACCCCAGTGTGCCCATGCAGCGTGGTGTGAAACATCTTATTTTCCATATGTTCTCACTAAGAGCTGACAGGTTATGCAAGCTGTGATTTGTAATCCTCTTACTTTCATGCTTTTACAAACAATGGTTTGTTTGGGGAAGAACTTAATACAGTCACATGCAATAAGACTTTAAAAATCTTATTTAACCACATGATGGCACATTGTGTTCATATTCGCAATAAAATTTCACACCGGGTTAGTCCCTTGATGTGGAAAGCAGGATGTACACAAAGTAAAAAGTCATCCATAACCTACGTGTCAATCTGTTAAAGACGTTGTATATATTGTTTTTTGAAGTCATTGAACTTTTGCTGATATGTCTACTTTATTTTTCAAAACTGTTTCCTTCGCTCTTTTTCAGCAGAAATCTTGCAATCCAGGAAGCTCCACGTCTGCATTTGTTTCACTTCTAACACCAGCAGCGAGCTGAGCTTCCCCAACCTCCCTTTGTGGGTGACGTGCTTGAAGGGATTGGGTCAATATCTAGGCCAGCCTCCTTTTCTATCTCTGCATCAGCCATGATGGAGAAGTGGGCTGACTAATGACCTGAGCCGGACAGCCATCCTCCTTATGCATGTCATGACACAGGAAAGGGGTGCTCAGTGCACTGCTTGTGTCGGTATGAATCCTGGACCTATCTGGGCTGTGAGACGGGTACTAAATAAAGTAAATTAGAAGGTTCCGTTATTTGGGAGGGAACTAACTGAACCCTTTGTAGCAGAAAGAACCAATATCTTATATAGCACATAGTTTTTGGCCACAGAAGAGACAAATACACGTGGTTCCTTGGCAATGTGAACTTACCTTGATAAATAAATGAAGATGATAGACTATCAGTGTAAAACCCTCAAAAGCTCCTTTAGACCATATAAAATATATAGTGCTCCTATTTTCAGACATTTATCATGTGGTTGTGTCACTTCCAATAATATATACTGAAACTATGTGTGTCCAAGAAGTGGTTGTCTTAGGCTAGGTCTACAAGACGACATTTGTCGCGAGACAATTTTGTTGCACTAATGTCGCGCAACAATTTTTATAATGACAGTCTCTGGTGTCGCACTGCAACATGCAACATGCTGCGACTGCGACGTAAGACATATATAGTGTTGTTCAAAATAATAGCAGTGTGTTTAAAGTGAATAAAGCTCAAAATCCTTCTAATAGCTTTTATTTCCATACACACAAATGCATTGGGAACACAACACATTCTATTCCAGATCAAAACATGAAGAAAAATATATCAAATTTGTGTTGTTCCTCTAAAACAATTGAAGAAAAGTGAATATTAGACTGTTCAAAAAAAATAGCAGTTTGTATTCTTCTTTACAAACTCAAACATTCACTATAGGCCTCATGCACACGGACGTTTTTTTGGGCGGTCCGCAAAAACGGTTTCCGTTGTTCCGTGATCCGTGACCGTTTTTTCGTCCGTGGGTCTTCCTTGATTTTTGGAGGATCCACGGACATGAAAAAAAAAGTCGTTTTGGTGTCCGCCTGGCGGTGCGGAGCCAAACGGATCCGTCCTGAATTACAATGCAAGTCAATGGGGACGGATCCGTTTGACGTTGACAGAATATGGTGCCATTTCAAACGGATCCGTCCCCATTGACTTTCAATGTAAAGTCTGGAGTTCTTTTATACCATCGGATTGGAGTTTTCTCCAATCCGATGGTATATTTTAACTTGAAGCGTCCCCATCACCATGGGAACGCCTCTATGTTAGAATATACTGTCGGATATGAGCTAGATCGTGAAACTCAGATCCGACAGTATATTCTAACACAGAGGAATTCCCATGGTGATGGGGACGCTTCAGGTTAGAATATACTGAAAAACTGTGTACATGACTGCCCCCTGCTGCCTGGCAGGTGCTGCCAGGCAGCAGGGGGCAGACCCCCCCCCCCTGTTTTTAACTCATTGGTGGCCAGTGCGGCCGCCCCCCCCTCCCTCCCCTGTAGTTAACTAATTGGTGGCCAGTGCGGCCGCCCCCCCTCCCTTCCCTGTAGTTAACTCATTGGTGTCCAGTGGGCCTCCCCTGTAGTTAACTCATTGGTGTCCAGTGGGCCCCCCCTCCCTCCGCTGTAGATAACTCGTTAATGGCCAGTGGGCCCTCTCCCCTCCCTCCCCCTCCTAATTAAAATCGCCCCTCCTATCATTAGTGGCAGTGGAGAGTACCGATCGGAGTCCCAGTGTAATCGCTGGGGCTCCAATCGGTAACCATGGCAACCGGGACGCTACTGCAGTCCCGGTTGCCATGGTTGCTTAGCAATTTGTAGAAGCTTCATACTTACCTGCGAGCTGCGATGTCTGTGACCGGCCGGGAGCTCCTCCTACTGGTAAGTGAAAGGTCTGTGCGGCGCATTGCCTATAGCACAGACCTGTCACTTACCAGTAGGAGGAGCTCCCGGCCGGTCACAGACATCGCTGCTCGCAGGTAAGTATGAAGCTTGTACAAATTGCTAAGTAACCATGGCAACCGGGACTGCAGTAGTGTCCCGGTTGCCATGGTTACCGATCGGAGCCCCAGCGATTACACTGGGACTCCGATCGGTAATCTCCACTGCCACCAATGAAAGGGGGGGCGATTTTAATTAGGAGGGGGAGGGAGGGGAGAGGGCCCACTGGCCACCAATGAGTTATCTACAGGGGAGGGAGGGGGGGCCCACTGGACACCAATGAGTTAACTACAGGGGAGGGAGGGGGGCCCACTGGACACCAATGAGTTAACTACAGGGGAGGGAGGGGGGGCCCACTGGACACCAATGAGTTAACTACAGGGGAGGGAGGGGGGGCCCACTGGACACCAATGAGTTAACTACAGGGGAGGGAGGGGGGGGCGGCCGCACTGGCCACCAATGAGTTAAAAACAGGGGGGGGAGGGTCTGCCCCCTGCTGCCTGGCAGCACCTGCCAGGCAGCAGGGGGCAGTCATGTACACAGTTTTTCAGTATATTCTAACCTGAAGCGTCCCCATCACCATGGGAACGCCTCTGTGTTAGAATATACTGTCAGATCTGAGGTTTCACAAAGTGAAAACTTACCTCTGAAAAAGCTTTTATGCAGACGGATCTTCGGATCTGTCTGTATGAAAGTAACCTACGGCCACGGATCACGGACACGGATGCCAATCTTGTGTGCATCCGTGTTCTTTCACGGACCCATTGACTTGAATGGGTCTGTGAACCGTTGTCCGTCAAAAAAATAGGACAGGTCTTATTTTTTTGACGGACAGGAAACACGGATCACGGTCTCGGCTGCAAAACGGTGCATTTTCCGATTTTTCCACGGACCCATTGAAAGTCAATGGGTCCGCGAAATAAAACGGAAAACGGCACAACGGCCACGGATGCACACAACGGTCGTGTGCATGAGGCCTAACTAATATTTAGTTGTATAACCGCTGTTTCTGAGAACTGCTGGACATCTGTGTTGCTTGGAGTCAACCAACTTCTGGCCCCTGTGAGCAGGTATTCCAGCCCAGGATGATTGGACGACATTCCACAGTTCTTCTCTATTTCTTGGTTTTGCTTCAGAAACTGCATTTTTGATGTCACCCCACAAGTTTCTATTTGATTAAGATCCGGGGATTGGGCTGGCCACTCCATAACGTCAATCTTGTTGGTCTGGAACCAAGATGTTGCACGTTTACTGGTGTGTTTGGGGTCGTTGTCTTGTTGGAACACCCATTTCAAGGGCATTTCCTCTTCAGCATAAGGCAGCATGACCTCTTCAAGTATTCTGATGTATTCAAACTGATCCATGATCCCTGGTATGTGATAAATAGGCCCAACACCGTAGTATGAGAAACATCCACATATCATGATGCTTGCGCCACCATGCTTCTCTGTCTTCACAGTGCACTGTGGCTTGAATTCAGTGTTTGGGGGTCGTCTGACAAACTGTCTCTGGCCACTAGACCCAAAAAGAACAATCTTACTTTCATCAGTCCACAAAATGTCTCTTTATGCGTCAATGTGCTCTTTGGCAGATTGTAACCTCTTCAGCACATGCCTTTTTTTCCACAGTGGGACTCTGCGGGGGCTTCTTGCAGATAGCTTGGCTTCACATAGGCGTCTTTTAATTGTAACAGTGCTCACAGGTAACTTTAGACCTTCTTTGATCTTCCTGGAGCTGATTGTTGGCCGAGTCCTTGCCATTGGCTATTCTTGTATCCATTCAAATGGTAGTTTTTCGCTTTCTTCCACGTCTTTCAGGTTTTGGTTGCCATTTTAAAGCATTTGCGATCATTTTAGCTGAGCAGCCTATCATTTTCTGCACTTCTCTATATGTTTTCCCCTCTTCAATCAACTTTTTAATCAAGGTACGCTATTCTTCTAAACAATGTCTGGAAAGGCACTGTAACCAGCATGTACAGCTGCCTTCCTTAAATAAGGGCAATAATTGCCACCTGTTTTTTCAAAGAATGAATAACCTCACTCATTGAACACTGCTATTATTTTGAACATGCCCCTTTCAATTACACAGAATCAGTAGCATGCATTTCATGACTGTTGGGTCTGTTGGATTTCTATTACTGTACTACACCTGCTAGAAAATTATTTGCCATGTAGAAATATCATTTCTACCAAAAACAGTGATTGATCAGGTTAGATAGTTGGGCGGTCACAGGATAAATATGTAACTGTCGGCCAGTACAGGCCCCAAAAATTAGGCATTCACCTTTTATGCCGCTGTATATACATAAGGCAAGGACCATTCTTTGTTCTGGGTGGTGGCGGATATGTGTGGGCTGGCATGAGGAAATTCAATTACACGTGGTCATCACAGATGTTGAATTCCTCCGAGATCCATGCCTCATTCATTTTTAAAAATGTGAGGTAGTCCACATTGTCGTGAGCTAGGTGAGTGCGCTTATCGGTCATGATCCCCCCTGCTGCGCTGAACGTCCTTTCAGACAGGACACTCGACGAGGGGCAAGCCAAGAGTCCCATGGCAAATTGTGCCAGCTCTGGCTATTGTCCTCTTTCTGCAGGCTCAGTAGGATTGGTACCCGCACCTGTTTCGCTGTGGGTGGAAACTCCTCTGCCAGTGCCCGCAACAGCAGAATGTAGCATCTCTCGTAGCAAAGCCTGGAAATACTGCATTCTGACAGCCCTCTGTGATGCTGGTAACATGTCCTCCATTTTGTGTTTGTACCTGGGGTCTAAGTACATTGCCACCCAGTATAGGTCCTTGACCTTTATGCTTTTTATAAGGGGGTCCCTCTTCAAACACTGGAGCCTGAAAGCTCCCATTTGCACTAAATTGGCCATTTGCACTAAGTGGTGGAGCGCCCTTGCTCCTGCTCATCGCACAGGAGAATGTCGTCCTCGGTTTCCTCCCCCAGCCACGGACAACACCAGGGATCCCAGAAAAGTTTAAAGCCTGCTCTTCTTGCTCCTCCTCCTCCCCCCAGCCACCATCCTCCTCTGACTCCTCTTCAGACTCCTGCTGACTTGTCTCAGATGGAGTAGCCCCCCTGGGAATTTTTTCAGCATTGCCACTTCCTCATCTTCCAGCTCCTGCTCATCAAATGGCCGCAGAAGTCTGCATGTGTCGCGCATGAGCAGCCACTGGCATGGTGAAAAGAAACCAAGTTCCCCAGAACCTGTCCTGCCACAGAGTTCGTACAGGTAGTCGTTAACGGCACGTTTCTGCTGGAGCAGCCTATCAAGCATATACAAGGTGGAGTTCCATTGCGTCGGGCAGTCACAAATCAGACGTCTGACGGGCAAGTGGTGTCGCCGCTGAACGTCAGCAAGGCGAGCCATGGCCATGTAAGATCTAAAATGGCCAGAGATTTTCCTGGCCTGCCGCAAGACGTCTTGGACCCCGGGGTATTTGGAAACGAATCGCTGCACGACTAAGTTCAGGATGTGTGCCATGCACGGCACGTGTCATTTTGCCCTCTTTCAGCGCGCTCAGCAGATTGGCACCGTTTAGACAATAACACCTGACCCAAGAGAGAGTCACAAGAACCACCCCATAAATGCACATCCGACAATGAATCAGTATAAAACTTATATGTATAAAGTTTATGGGACACACCAACAGACACACATTTAAAAAATTGTATACAATTAGAACAAAGTTCGGTATCCCTCCGGCGATACGCTTTGGGCGTTACTCACTCTTCCAGGTCCACTGCACCAGCGGCTCATGTAGGTTTTGGCTCTTTAAATTGGACCTCATCATGGTCTGTTTGCATTTCTAGTGGTCCCACCTTACTTTATATTTGCCTCATGTTTTGTATTGGATTTTTATATGCTGGTTTATAGTGTATATGCCCATTTTGTGGCAATCCAGTGGACCTGTGTGTGTCGGTTACATATATTTTATTGCATACCGCACTTTGTTCTAATTGTATACAATTTTTAAAATGTGTGTCTGTTGGTGTGTCCAATAAACTTTATACATATAATTTTTATACTGATTCATTGTCAGATGTGCATTTATGGGGTGGTTCTTGTGACTCTCTCTTGGGTCAGGTGCTTTTTTCACCACCCTTTGCACTCCGTGTATTATTTGGTGTGCCCCCTGTTTTTCTAATTAATTAGATTGGCACCGTTGTCACACACCACTTTACCAACTGTCAAATTGAGCGGGGTTAGCCACTGATCGGCCTGTGACCGCAGAGCTGAAAGTAGTGCAGGACTGGTGTGGCTCTTGGCTTCCAGTCAAAACAGCCGCTGCACAGCATGGCAACATCTCAGCTGGCACGTCGAATAGGTTTTGGGGAGCTTGGGGGGTGCAGCAGAAGAGGCAGTAGCAGTGGAAAAGGAGGAGTCAGCAGAGGAGGAGACGGAGGATGGAGTAGGTGGAGGAGAAGAAGCAGGCCTGCATGCAATCCATGGTGGTAACACCTAATCCACACGGGTGCCACGGGTTACATGCTTGATGGCCGTTCACCCAGTGGGCAGTAAAAGTTATGTTCCTTCCCTGCCCGTGTTTGCTAGACCACGTGTCTGTGGTGAGATGTATCTAGGCACTGACACTGTGTGCCAGAGATATATTAACTTTGCAACTGAACGTGGCCATATAGTTCAGGGATGCTATTCTGGGAGAAATATTTCCTTCCGGGGACCTTCCATTGCGGTATGCCAATAGCCACAGATTTTCTAAAGGCCTCAGAGTCCACCAATTTATATGGCAGTAGTTGGCGGGATAGCAGTTCCGACAAGCCAGTGGTCAGCCGTTGGGCAAGAGGATTATGCGGCGTCATCATTTTTTCACGCTCGAACATTTGGGCCACGGAAGCCTGCCTTGTGCCAGATGAACGCGACAACGGCGCGGTGGAAGGTGGAGTGGAGGACAAATGGGAGGAGAGAAAACAAGGAGAAGAGGCAGGATGTGGAGTGCAGGGAGTGTGGCTTTGTGGGTTCTGACAGTGTTGCTCCCACTGGGCTCGGTGATGGGAGGCCAGGTGCCTTCTTAAGGCGGTCGTCCCTAGGTGAGTGTTGGGCTTACCGCGACTTATGCGTTGACAGCACAGGCTGCAGATGGCAACACTATTGTCAGCAGCTGACACGTTAAAAAAGCCCACACTGTGGAGCTATGTGCCGGTGTCCTGGGAGCGCAAGATGTGACCATGCATGGTGGATGGATCGCTCCAGATACATTTGCAGTCTGCTTTTTGCCTCCTGTGCACTGCGAGTTCTGCCTGCTTCTCCTCCTTCTCCTCCCTATCTGCTGCTCCTTCTCGCCCTCTGAACTCCCCTCCTCTTTCTCTTTTGTGGGCACCCACGTGCTGTCCATCGACACGTCATCATCGTCATTAGCGGGAACCACCCTCCTCGGGCTGATCTGGGTACTGTCGTCAGACCGCTGGGTGGTGGCCGTTGCTACCTCCTCTTCCTCATCCGATTCCAAGAATGGCTGCGCATCGGTAAGGAATAGATGGGAAAATAATTCCTCTGAGACGAGTGTAGGGGCTATGGTGGCAGTACTGGTGGTGTCCTTGGCGGTGCACACAGCAGTGAGTGAGGAGGGTGCACACAGCAGTGAGAGTGAGGAGGGTGAAGATACAGAGAATGAGGAGGGTGCAGAAGCGGAAGGCTGAGTGAGCCACTCAACCAACTCTGGTGCGTCCTTTGTCATAATCGCACACACCTTCTCCAACTTCCCACTTAGGCTCCGGCCCGGTGCACCTGCCCGACCCCTACCACCCCTGCAGAAGGGCCTGCCTCTTCGTCTGCCTGTCATTTTAAAAATGACCCTGTGCCAAAGTCTCTAGAGAAGAGCAGTATTTGTGGAAGCTGATATATGGCCGGCCTCAATCAGTTGTTAGTTGAAGCAGGTATATCACCCTCAAGCAGTAATTTTGTGGAAGCAGGTATATGGAAAACCTCTATCACTATTTTGTGGAAGCTGATATATGGCAGGCCTCAATCAGTTGTTAGTTGAAACTGGTATATCAAAACCCGCAATCTGTATTTTGTGGATGCAGGTATATGGAAACCCTCAATCACTATTTTATGGAAGCTGATAGATCGCAGCCCTCAATCAGTATTTTCTGGAAGCATACAAATGCACTATAATATACTTTCTATGTTAGAAAGTATATTATTAGTATATTACACCCCTCTGTGTATCACACCTATCGATAGCACAACGTTACAAGTCCTTAAAGGGATTTTTGTGGCCCTATTGGCTAGCGTTTGGTGTCTCTAAGTTCCTAACAGCCTGTCCCTGCTCCAAAATGCAACCTCTCTCTACACTGGCAAAACACATAATGTAAAATGGCTGCCAGATCAGGTTCTGTTGTAGGGTAGGGGGTGTATCCATGTGCTAAAATGTCTCAATTGGCTGACCTGCCCCACCTGATGTATATGTCATGGGTTAAAGTTCAAGGCACCAAACAGACAGCTCACGATCCTCCATTAATCAATTCAACAGGAAATCCCAGCAACTGTTGCTGGGATTTCCTGTTGAATAGGTCAAAGTTCGGCGCAATGCAAAAGAATATGTCGCACGAGGACATCGCCATATGTTCGCATGTTAGGCGGATTGTGAACTCGCAAAGTTCGCCTCGAACCGACCGCTGGGCCAACCGCAAGGCCATCACTATTTTCCAGTACACATGCATCAATCACTCCTAGGCAATGCAGAATGCAGAGCCCAACGCCCCAGATTTCTGATTAATTTACATTTTTTTAATTAAGCACACACAATTTTAATTAAAAAAATTATAATAAATAAGTGACTTATTATAATTTTTTTTAATTACTCACCCACTTTATTCTACTTCTATATAAGTAAAATGGAACAGGTGCTTCAGAAATATAGCACTGATTCTTAAAGTATTTCTCAAAGTATTTACACATGACAACTGGTATAAATACACTGATGATTTTTCTGATTGCCATCTATTACAAAACTGGCTGTCTGCAGTCACCTCTAGGGGGAGCTCAGTGCATAGGAATTTATGCAGTTACAGTTGACTGAAATGGAAGTTGTAGTAATCTGTTTGCACTGAACTCCCCCTAGAGGTGGCTGCATGAAAATGCAATGTTTTTACATTGGAAAGAGGAGAAAGAGATCAGGAGTTGACTCTCTGGGCAAAAGTCTCATTCAACAACCTGGTAATAGTCCATGTCTTGACGTCACACAACCTATATCTTACTACAAGAAAATGTCAGGTAAACAACCAGACTGCCTTCTTATCAGGATCTGGGATAGGGTATTATAAAGATCAGTATAACATTACGCCAATGAATCTTTTTTAAAGAATTCTTGCATCACCTGTATAGTTTGCACATAGTTTCAAAAGCCCAGGGTCATGGTAAAAGCCCAGGAAATGTGCACTTCATTTCAGTCCGCCCGGGTACAGGAAACAAATGCTCCTGTACCGCGGACCGAACAGAGCTCGACCACACTACACTAGAGGCGCTTCCCTCCTGTCAGTCCCTCTCTCTGGGCAGTGCGGCAGCCGCCCGGTGCGGGGGAGGGTCCGCCGTACTTAAAAAAAAAAAAAAACACTAGAGGTTGGGGGGGGGAATGGAATGAGAGTGACAAGGGAGTGTGGGGGGGGAGGAAATTATGAGAGTGACAAGGGAGTGGGCGGGGCAATGGGAGTGACAAGGGAGTGGGGGGGGGGGGGTAATGAGAGTGACAAGGGAGTGGGGGGGGGTAATGAGAATGACAAGGGAGTGGGGGGGTAATGAGAGTGACAAGGGAGTGGGGGGGTAATGAGAGTGACAAGGGAGTGGGGGGGTAATGAGAGTGACAAGGGAGTGGGGGGGGGGGGTAATGAGAGTGACAAGAAAGTGGGGGGGGTAATGAGAGTGACAAGGGAGTGGGGGGGGGGTAATGAGAGTGACAAGGGAGTGGGGGGGTAATGAGAGTGACAAGGGAGTGGGGGGGTAATGATAGTGACAAGGGAGTGGGGGGGTAATGAGAGTGACAAGGGAGCGGGGGGGGGTAATGAGAGTGACAAGGGAGTGGGGGGGGTAATGAGAGTGACAAGGGAGTGGGGGGGTAATGAGAGTGACAAGGGAGTGGGGGGGGGGGTAATGAGAGTGACAAGGGAGTGGGGGGAGGAAATGATGAGAGTGACAAGGGAGTGGGGGGAAGAATGAGAGTGACAAGGGAGTGGGGGGGAATGAGAGTGACAAGGGAGGGGGGGAATGATGAGAGTGACAAGGGAGTGGGGGGGTAATGAGAGTGACAAGGGAGTAGGGGGGTAATGAGAGTGACAAGGGAGAGGGGGGAGAGAGTGTCAAGGGACGGAGGGGGGGGGGGGAGAGAAGAGAGTGACAAGGGAGTACCCAGAGCCAGACTGCAGCCAGTGACCAGATCATCATTTTATTGTCCTGGTGGTGGGGGGGGGGGGGGAATGGAATGAGAGTGACAAGAGAGTGGGGGGGGAATGATGAGAGTGACAAGGGAGTGGGGGGGGGGGGGGTAACGAGAGTGACAAAGGGAGTGGGGGGGTAATGAGAGTGACAAGGGAGTGGGGGGGTGATGAGAGTGACAAGGGAGTAGGGGGGTAATGAGAGTGACAAGGGAGTGGGGGGGAGGAAATGATGAGTGACAAGGGAGTGGGGGGGGTAATGAGAGTGACAAGGGAGTGGGGGGGGGTGATGAGAGTGACAAGGGAGTGGGGGGTTAATGAGAGTGACAAGGGAGTGGGGGGGGTGATGAGAGTGACAAGGGAGTGGGGGGGTAATGAGAGTGACAAGGGAGTGGGGGGGGAGGAAATGATGAGTGACAAGGGAGTGGGGGGAAGAATGAGAGTGACAAGAGAGGGGGGGAGGAAATGATGAGAGTGACAAGGGAGTGGGGGGGTGAGAGTGACAAGGGAGGGGGGGAAATGATGAGAGTGACAAGGGAGTGGGGGGTAATGAGAGTGACAAGGGAGGGGGGGGAGAGAGTGTCAAGGGACGGAGGGGGGGGGGGGCGGGGAGAAGAGAGTGACAAGGGAGTACCCAGAGCCAGACTGCAGCCAGAGACCAGATCATTGTATTGTCCTGGTGGGGGGAAATGGAATGAGAGTGACAAGGGAGGTGGGGGGGGGGGAATGATGAGTGACAAGGGAGTGTGGGGGGGAAGGAAATAATGAGAGTGACAAGAGAGTGGGGGGGAAATGATTAGAGTGACAAGGGAGGGGGGGTAATGAGAGTGACAAGGGAGTGTGTGGGGGGGTAATAAGAGTGACAAGGGAGTGGGGGGGGAAATGATGAGAGTGACAAGGGAGTGGGGAGGAGGAAATGATGAGATTGACAAGGGAGTGGGGGGTAATGAGAGTGACAAGGGAGTGGGGGGGTAATGAGTGACAAGGGAGTGGGGGTGGGTAATGAGTGACAAGGGAGTGGGGGGGATGATGAGAGTGACAAGGGAGTGTGGGGGGGAATGATGAGAGTGACAAGGGAGTGGGGGGGAATGATGAGAGTGACAAGGGAGTGGGGGAAGAATGAGAGTGACAAGGGAGTGGGGGAAGAATGAGAGTGACAAGGGAGGGGGGGCGAATGCGCATGCGCACGCTTTCAAAACTATGTTCCACGTCTTCCCACTGTAATTTTCACAGTGAGAATAGCGCAAGCACCTCTAGCGGCTGTCAGGGAGACAGCTACAAGAAGCTTGATTAACCCTAAGGGAAACATAGCAGTTCTTTTAATTTAAATGCTGAGAAAGGGGTGGAACATGCAGGGCTTTTTTTCTCAGAGAAAAGGTGGTGGAACTCACCCCCCCCCCCTCCCCTGGCCACGCCCCTACCCACCCCTAGGACCGCCCCCTAAAACCGCCCCTTTAGAGAACAGGGATGCAAGTAAAATTTGAGTGGGGTTTTAAAAGTCCAGCCCAGCAAAGAAACCCCCCAGATGGGGATGGCACTGTTAATGGGGGATCTGTGGATGGCACTGTTATGGGGGATCTGTGGATGGTATCCACAGATCCCCCATCCTATAACAGTGCCATCCACAGACCCCCCCCCCCATCCTATAACAGTGCCATCCACAGACCCCCCACCCCATAACAGTGCCATCCACAGACCCCCCCACCCCATAACAGTGCCATCCACAGACCCCCCCCACCCCTTAACAGTGCCATCCACAGACCCCCCCCCCACCCCTTAACAGTGCCATCCACAGACCCCCCCACCCCATAACAGTGCCATCCACAGACCCCCCCCACCCCATAACAGTGCCATCCACACACCCCCCCACCCCATAACAGTGCCATCCACAGACCCCCCCCCACCCCATAACAGTGCCATCCACAGACCCCCCCCCACCCCATAACAGTGCCATCCACAGACCCCCCCCACCCCATAACAGTGCCATCCACAGACCCCCCCACCCCATAACAGTGCCATCCACAGACCCCCCCCACCCCATAACAGTGCCATCCACAGACCCCCCACCCCATAACAGTGCCATCCACAGACCCCCCCCACCCCTTAACAGTGCCATCCACAGACCCCCCCCCACCCCTTAACAGTGCCATCCACAGACCCCCCCACCCCTTAACAGTGCCATCCAGACCCCCCCCCCCTTAACAGTGCCATCCACAGACCCCCCATTGCCGCTCCAGTAGAGTTATAGAATGTGGAAAATGAATAATGATTCTTCAATTCATGCTGCCCCCTCTGTGTACTTTATAACATTCAATATATCCATCCGATCCTACTCACAGGGGCAGGGCTACTGTTCTCTTAATGCAGGCCGGCCGGGCAGACGAGCGGCATCGTCACTGACTGACGTCACGTGCCTGCGCCGCCTACTTTATGAAGTAGGCGGCGCAGGCACGTGACGTCAGTCAGTGACGCTGCCGCTCATCTGCCCGGCCGCCCTGCATTAAGAGAACAGTAGCCCTGCCCCTGTGAGTAGGATCGGATGGATATTTGAATGTTATAAAGTACACAGAGGGGGCAGCATGAATAGAAGAATCATTATTCATTTTCCACATTCTATAACTCTACTGGAGCTGGGGGCCGGAGCACAGTGAACGCACCGGCCCCCAGCTCCTCCTCCCAGTCCCTCCACGCTGATACATCGCAGCCTGCGACGCTGGAGCACGGCAGGATGCGATGTCAAAAGGTGGCGGAACGCCGTTCCGGTGCGTTCCGCCAGAAAAAAAGCCCTGGGAACATGATATGGGCAAATCATCTGATAAGGGGGGGGGGGGGGGGCAGCAATTTTTATCTTGCCTAGGGCGGCAAAAATCCTTGCACTGGCCCTGCCTAGAGTCTCAGTTGCATATACAGGGAGTGCAGAATTATTAGGCAAGTTGTATTTTTGAGGATTAATTTTATTATTGAACAACAACCATGTTCTCAATGAACCCAAAAAACTCATTAATATCAAAGCTGAATATTTTTGGAAGTAGTTTTTAGTTTGTTTTTAGTTTTAGCTATTTTAGGGGGATATCTGTGTGTGCAGGTGACTATTACTGTGCATAATTATTAGGCAACTTAACAAAAAACAAATATATACCCATTTCAATTATTTATTTTTACCAGTGAAACCAATATAACATCTCAACATTCACAAATATACATTTCTGACATTCAAAAACAAAACAAAAACAAATCAGTGACCAATATAGCCACCTTTCTTTGCAAGGACACTCAAAAGCCTGCCATCCATGGATTCTGTCAGTGTTTTGATCTGTTCACCATCAACATTGCGTGCAGCAGCAACCACAGCCTCCCAGACACTGTTCAGAGAGGTGTACTGTTTTCCCTCCTTGTAAATCTCACATTTGATGATGGACCACAGGTTCTCAATGGGGTTCAGATCAGGTGAACAAGGAGGCCATATCATTAGTTTTTCTTTTTTTATACCCTTTCTTGCCAGCCACGCTGTGGAGTACTTGGACGCGTGTGATGGAGCATTGTCCTGCATGAAAATCATGTTTTTCTTGAAGGATGCAGACTTCTTCCTGTACCACTGCTTGAAGAAAGTGGTAGTAGGACTGGGAGTTGAGCTTGACTCCATCCTCAACCCGAAAAGGCCCCACAAGCTCATCTTTGATGATACCAGCCCAAACCAGTACTCCACCTCCACCTTGCTGGCGTCTGAGTCGGACTGGAGCTCTCTGCCCTTTACCAATCCAGCCACGGGCCCATCCATCTGGCCCATCAAGACTCACTCTCATTTCATCAGTCCATAAAACCTTAGAAAAATCAGTCTTGAGATATTTCTTGGCCCAGTCTTGACGTTTCAGCTTGTGTGTCTTGTTCAGTGGTGGTCGTCTTTCAGCCTTTCTTACCTTGGCCATGTCTCTGAGTATTGCACACCTTGTGCTTTTGGGCACTCCAGTGATGTTGCAGCTCTGAAATATGGCCAAACTGGTGGCAAGTGGCATCTTGGCAGCTGCACGCTTGACTTTTCTCAGTTCATGGGCAGTTATTTTGCGCCTTGGTTTTTCCACACGCTTCTTGTGACCCTGTTGACTATTTTGAATGAAACGCTTGATTGTTCGATGATCACGCTTCAGAAGCTTTGCAATTTTAAGAGTGCTGCATCCCTCTGCAAGATATCTCACTATTTTTGACTTTTCTGAGCCTGTCAAGTCCTTCTTTTGACCCATTTTGCCAAAGGAAAGGATGTTGCCTAATAATTATGCACACTTGATATAGGGTGTTGATGTCATTAGACCACACCCCTTCTCATTACAGAGATGCACATCACCTAATATGCTTAATTGGTAGTAGGCTTTCGAGCCTATACAGCTTGGAGTAAGAGGATGATGTGCTCAAAATACTCATTTGCCTAATAATTCTGCACTCCCTGTAGTAAAACTTAGGTGAACATTTATTTACTAAGTCTGGTGATTTAGATGCTGGTCTTAGTCCATATCTACTGCCGCTTGATGTGCCTAAGTTATGTAGAAGGGCCAGCCTCTGCATAACTTGAGCGCTTTAACGGCGGCCGTGCTCCCTCGCTGGTGTACATTTAAGTAATTTTCTATACCAAAAACAGACATAGAAAATAATGGATCAGACGGCTTGCCAGCCCTCCCCGCCCACGCCCCGCTCGCTTTTCTCAGAACTGATGAAGAAAGGAGTAAGTGGGCGTACACAGGGCAAAAGGCACCGATTTTGCCGCAAGACACCTTTGCGACAAAATCTGAGACTTAAATACGCCCAAACGTGGCATCTTTTTTATAATAAATGACCTCCTTAAATTTTCTCAGCAATGTGGACACATATGAACATAGGACCAACACAGATGCCTTCAGCTGCCAAGTGCACATGTAACAGGTCAGCCAGTGTCATAGGTACAAATCTGCTGACAGATGCTCTTTAAAGTGGCCCCCAAAAAATAAAAAGTGGCATTGTGATGTAAATGAATATAAACTGGCAAAAATCTGGGGCAAGACAAGTAGGCAGAGTCAGGAAACCATTAGAAGAAGCCACTTTGGTGGTAGGCAGGGGCGTTGCTAGGGTCTCAAAAGATCCGGGGCCCAAGCACCAATGCATATTGCCCAATTCTCTAATTTGAAAAACCTGTGATGTAGATCTTCTCTGTCATCATCATCTTCTCCATTTGGTCCGGACAACTTCTCTCAGCCGCCTCGTCTCTGCAGAATGTGACACACAGACATCTTAGCTTCCTTACTTTTCTGTACCCCCAAATACTATCCTGAATAAAAATAAGTGCCCCCCATAGTAACAGTACTCCTCATAGTCCCACAATTCCCTTCTAGAATGCTCTCATTGGTAATACTGCCCCCTACTGGACCCAACAGTGATAATGCTCCCCAAAAGTGCCCCATTAGTAGTAATAAGGCCCCCCATAATGTTCTTAGTAGAAATAATGCAGATCTATAAGTCCCTCCTATAGAGCCCCCAGTGATAATAAGAACACCTAATGTCTCCTGGATTTAATATGCCCCCACAGTGCCCCCAGTATTTATACTGCCCCTACTGTTATAATGCTCGCCCTGAATCGCCCCAAGTATTTATAATTTTGCCTGCAGTGCCCCCTATAGTTATATCGCCCCCTACTGTATTAATGATTGTCCTGAAGCGCCCCCAATATTTATAATGCCGCCTGCAGTGCCCCCTGTAGTTATATTCCTCCGTCTAGTGTCCTCACAAATTATAATTCCTCAGCACCTCCACCATACAGTCCCATGTAAATAACACTATTTCCCTCCGCCATAGAGTCCCATATAAATACCATCACACCATCTCTCCAGCCCCCTCTAATATACAGTCCCATGTAAATATCATCCCTCTCTATCTACAGCCCCCTCCAAAATACAGTCCCATGTAAATAACATCACACCATCTCTCCTGCCCTTTCCAACATACAGTCCCATGTAAATAACATCACCCCCTCCCCAGCCACCTTCAACATACAGCCCCATGTAAATAACATCACCTCCTCAATATTCAGTCCCATATAAATAACCTCACTACCTCCCCCAGACAACTTCAACATACAGTCCCATGTAAATAAAATCACCCCCTCCCCAGCCACCTCCAACATGCAGTCCCATATAAATAACATTATCCCTCAGCATACAGTCCCATGTAAATAACATTACCCTACCCCAGCCACTTCCAAATTTCAGTCCCATGTAATTAACATCACTCCATTTCCTGTCCCATGTAAATAACTTCCCTCCCTTCAGCCCTAACATACAGTCCCAGTTAAATAACTACAACTCCAAACATTGCTCTGCCTCTCACACTAAGTAATCTTCACTTACCTCTCCTCATGTAGCAGATCTCACCTCAGCCTCTTCCCAGGACTCCTCTTCACTGCTGAGCCGTCCTATCCTGCACTGGTCACATGATGGTGACATCATCCCAAGTCCCTTTCAGCTACTGCATTTATAACTGATCACATGACCTATGAGGTCATCACAGGTCCTTCAACTCTTGCAGTGCATTAGATTCAATTGTATTGCTGTCCTGAGGATGGCAATACAGTTATATCTAACAGGTAGGCAGGGCATTCAGGGCCTGGGACAAAACATCAGGGGCCCAGGCCCCAAATGTTTTGACCTAGCAACCTTCCTGGTGGTAGGACCAAAGCAAAAATACAATGATAGGTGGGATAATGCACAAATAAGCTAGGTATTCCATATTCAGATGAGACCAAAGCAATAGAACTGTAGGTGGAGCAAGCACAGAGGTAGGTGACTCAGTGCACCAGTGAAAGTCCTGTTTTGGATATTGCTTTGGGTTCAGGAACTTCAAGCTATGTCCCCTGATAAGATCATGCATGACCTTTCAGATTTAGGCCTTTTTCACACGACCGTATGAGTTTTTCAGTGTTTTGCTGTTAAGTGATGAGTATGTGGCATCACTATCTCATTGGTGGAAGTTCAACAGTTGTTCCTCTCATCGATCCACCGAATGACTGTTTCCTTACTGTGTAGGAACTACAGAGCCATAGGTTACCATGCATTGTGTGTAAATCATGTATTATTCTTCAGTGATTTGACTGAAGAGGTTATCCGCATAATGGAGAAAAGTAAAAATCTTCTTTAGGAATTGCTTTAAACAACCTTAATTGGCTTTAAAAGGGTTGTCCAAGATTAGAAAAAGATGGCTGCTTTCTTCCAAAAACATTCCCACACCTGTTTATTGCAACTCAGCTACACTGAAGTGAATGGGGCTGAGCTGTAATACCAAACACAACCTGTGGACAGGTGTGGGACTGTTTTGGACTAAATCAGCCATCTTTTTTCAGTCCTAGACAACTCCTTTAATATAATGTGAGTATGCCCTGGAAATTAAATGGGTTGGCCCGTCTGGGAACTGCCATCAATGTCAGATTGGTGTAGGTCCCACCTCAGCTCCTATCTAGAGAACGGGACCCCTGAAGTGAAGGAGAGCATAATAGAGGTCTGAAAATATGTGCTCTTTGGAAGTCCCATAGCACGGAGAGGGCACCACGCAAGTGGGGACACTACTCCATTCACCGTTATGATTCTGCTGGAAATAGTTGAGCCAGCCCTAGATGTGGGACCCACAGCCATCTGACAGTAATGGCATATATCGCTAGGATGTCTCAGATGGGAATACCCCTTTAAGTAATAGGACACTGAAAACATTACTCTTGTTATTCCTCAATCTTTACAAAATGTAATCAATAAAAGGAA
This sequence comes from Bufo gargarizans, assembly GCF_014858855.1. Taxonomy (NCBI): domain Eukaryota; kingdom Metazoa; phylum Chordata; class Amphibia; order Anura; family Bufonidae; genus Bufo; species Bufo gargarizans. The sequence goes on along the minus strand of NC_058080.1, from coordinate 130,334,230 downwards.
AGCACACGACACTATACTGATAAAAGGCAGGAAAATAAAGTGAAGAATCAGCACACACGTTATCAAAAAGCTATTTTTACAAAAAAAGAACCCTGTTGGCCTCAGCTGACTCATATCCATGAGTTTTACATAGCGCCACACAATGTGACAAAGAAAAGTATGATGAGATATTTCCTAACTTTAAATCAACAACTAGAGACAATGGAGACGTCAGCAAAATCTCAGTGAGAGTTCACGAGAGTCTGACCAACACTGCATCAGAAGAGTTAAATGGTTGTGTAGACAATTGGATTTTTTTGGTTTTTATATAAATTAAATCAGTATTTTTGGGATGCTTGAGAGGGATATGATGGCTAAGTGTAACTTTATATAGATTTGATTTCCTATTGTACAATGAATATATGGGATATGCCCTAACATTATACCTCCTGGGGGTGAGACAATGCTTTAAAGGAGTTTCCAGATTTTTTGACTTTTTTTAAATGTCCGTTTCGAGCCTGCTGTGCCTGTTGAAAAAAATCCTATTGACCTGCTCCCCACCACTTCGTTCTGTCTCCTTGGCTCCCTTCTGCAGTCGTCCAGTCCCCATCCCGCAAACTTGTGGATAGACAGGGTCACGTGTACCTCTGCAACCAATGACTGGCCCCAGCAGTGACATGTCTCCAAGCAGCATGTGACCCAGCGGCGATGTGCCACTTAGGGCCAGTCATTGGCTGCAGCTGCGCATTTGACCCCATCCATCTGGAAGTTTCCAGGAAGGGAACCGGAAGGCAGTCTAAGGGAGTTAAGAAGCCAGAAGGGAGCGTCAGGGAGCAGGTGACTAGGATTTTTTTCAAAAGGTACAGCAGGCTTGGGTTGACTAGCCCTTTAAGCAGATCTTTCAGCGTGAGATGCTTGCCCATGTAAGGGCAGAATTATTATAATTACAAGTCTGTATGACCAGTAGCCTAAATGGTACAAAAAAAGTGCTGTTTGGCTACTATGTGCCCTAAAGACATCCTACATATACTTATAGATGACTGGCTGCTATATATGCAGGTATGCACAGCAGCCTGTCAATCATCGCCATGAGGGGTGAGGGGAGCTCTCTGCTCATCAGTACACCAGACAAATGGCTACCATACACATTACTGTATTTCTGCTTAAGCCACTTTGTTTGGCTGAAACTCTAATGTGTATGAGGAGGACCCGAATATTTTTGCCCAATCTTTTTGTTCTCCTGGTAGATAAACCGCCGCTAGAAGTGTCTTCCCATAGAATACACATGCTTGTTTGGCTAAACCGAACATGTATGTGTATGGGGGGAGCCGGAAGGGCATCAGTAGAGATAGCTGTCAGCTATTGAATGTGTATGGGTCTTGTACTCTGCATGTCCCAAAAGCTGTATATGAAGGGAGTGGGAGTTTCCTAGTTACTGTTGTGAGGCAGTGCTGGCACGGCCCCTTCCTCTCTAATGAGAGCTGTGGTCGTGTGTGCAGCAAAGAGAGGAGCTTAACAGGGAAAACTCTTACCCTGTGGATTACAAGCAGTAAAGTGACAGCATACTGTATGTGCCAGCCCTTGAGGGAAAAAGCTACTGGATTCAGAAGAATGCTATACAGCCACATCAGGAACAGTGCAGAGCATTCCTCCGAGAAAGGAAACGCCTTCATTGAGGCTACAGACTTCTCTGCATACTGGTGGAAGTAATAAACTTCAGGTTCCCCAACATAACAAAAGAGACTATATTCCACTGAGGATACTGCAGAGATACTATATAGATAGAGTGAGAGAGATCAGTTGCTTGGTAGATTTGGGAAGATTGTACAGATTCTTAGAGGGAAATATCACTGGGCATACTTCCTCCAAAAAACAGCCTTGGAAAAGTGCATATGCCAACTGAACCATCTATTGAACTACTTCAGTAATGTACAGTTGCATTAAGCCCAGCCTCATCATTGCCTCACTGCTGCACCGCTTATCACCACCAATGGCACCTGAACTGACACCAGGCAGCAGAACCCCCAAAACTAGGATGTTGCCTGTAGGGAAAAACAGGTGCGCCCTTCCCATCAATACGTGGCTTGGAGAGTGAGTAAAAGCTACAACCTACATCATTGCTCCTCCTATCCTCTCCTAGGCTCACAGCACTCATAATAGGCTGAAACTATAGAGGTTGATTGTCAGTGGTCATCTCATTATCCTAGGAGGGATTACAGTGAAAGGTAACACACCTACTATAAAAATGGTGGCAGATAACCACAGGATCCACCACTGACAATAGGTTATGGTCACAGTTACTCCCTTTCCCTGCACAGTGACCTCTGCACAGCCTACAGAGCGCCCGCTATAGATGCCAATGAACATCTCTCAGTCTTCAGATTCTTATGGTTCATGTGGCTGCTGTAAAGTACATCTCTTAGTCTTAGTAGGTTTAACAGCAGCTCAAGCCAGTGCAGAAGTGTGTACAGAAAATAGAATAAAAAATCTACAACCAAAAATAAAAACAGTAGAAAAAAAAGTTTCATTATCTTGTGTAACTTAGTAAAAAATAGAGGAGAAATACTCCCTTTGATGAGAATGAACAAGCATCTATCACGTAGTGTTTGCATGCGTTCTATATTTGTGCATTGAAAGTGTGCTCTTTGTGCTCCCTGTTACAGTAGTTTGTATCTTTTCCAGTGTAGGTGCCAGTTGACAGGTGCATACAGTAATGTGTCAGGTGAGCTCCTCCCAGGTCAAAAAGATAGAAAAAGTTAGAAACAAAGAATCATGTGACCTGAGATTTACATTCTACATCTATAATGACTGGTGTCCTATAGAGGTATCTGCTGTACCATCATAAAATTTGGCATGCGAAGCAAGATAAACATATCTTGGCAAAGGGCCCAGAGAAGGCAGTTTTGGCCGACAACGTTTCAAAGTTTCCACTGTGGCTCATTACATTTTTGGCAGAAAAGAGTCTGCCATCGACCATCACGAATGATCGTTTACGCCAGTTTTTCAAAGGCTATTCCTGACAACTTTTGTCTTATGTATTTGGCCAGCTTAAACAAGGTAGTTGACCCAATGTCTCTCTTCTTTACTACAGAATGGAGAGACTATAGTAATACAGTAAGAAAGTCAGGAAGGAAAATACATCTGTCCATTCAGTTCGGCCTGTTATCCTGCAAGTTGATCCAGAGGAAGGCAAAAAATATGGTGAGGTAGAAGCCAATTTTACTTATTATAGGGGGAAAAATTCCTTCCCGACTCCAATCAGGCAATCAGAATAACTCCCTGGATCAACGACCCCTCTCTAGTAGCTATAGCCTGTAATATTATTACACCCCAGAAATACATCCAGGCCCCTCTTGAACTCTTTTAGTGAACTCACCATCACTACCACCATCCTCAGGCAGAGAGTTCCATAGACTCACTGCTCTTACATGAAAGCAGTGTTCCTCAACTCCAGTCCTCAGGACCCACCTGCCGGTCATGTTTTCTGGATTTCTTTAGTATTGAGCAAGGGATGCAATTAGTGTCAATGCATCAGGACCTACCACAGGTATTCATTCTGTGGGATGTTCTCAGATCATGACTGTCAGGTGGACCCTGAGGACTGGAGTTGAGGAGCACTGCAGTGAATCCTCTTCTAAGCTTTATAGACCCTCTCTAGAAAACTAACAAATAAGGTTGGATAATTGACCCAAGAGAGTCATGGAAAAGTGGAGTCAAACACTAGTCTCTACTGTCCTGTCAAAATTTGTACCATCCCACAGATCCATTTCGATTATTTTCGTATGCCACTGACATTGGCTATGGAGTCTGATATAATGTATTGTCTGTAGAGAGGCTGACGGCAGTGGGATTACTAGTTAAATCCTGATCTCTACTTTAAGAAACATTTAATACATGTGTGAAATGTCTATTAGCAGGTAATTGTGTTTCAGGCAGCCTGTACTGCAAGCATGCCCGTCTGTTCCTTTCTCATTAATCTGAAGACGGTATTGTTCTTCTAAGGTTTTTATTTTTTATATTCCAGGTATCACAGATGAACAGGCAGTGTAAAGGTCTGTCAGGTAGAGCGGTGTGGTAACAGCACCTCCTCAACCGGTATTAAGTAAACACTGGAGTCCTCTGATGCCCTTGAGCTGTTTGAGCACTGAAACTCAGTAGACTTGAGAAAATCATTCCGAAAGCACACAACCCCACTGCAGCCCTCTCCCGTCCTCCGCCAGCTAACAGGTATGCCGAACATGCAGAAATCTTTATATAATTTGGCACACCGGACCTCTGAACTTTGCTTCCTTTTATTACTCATGAACTGCCTCCTTGCAGAGAGGGATTAACAATTTACCAACTTCACAAGTTAGCTTGCTGGAAAAGCAGATCATTTGTTAGGTCTTTTAGTGGATTTGCCAATATGCATCTAGGGGCATAGTAGAATGGTTTAACCTTTAGATGCTGTATATGTTGCTTCTAGGTAATCTGAGTTACATTCTGTTCATTTCATCCTGGAAAGTTTGTCCTGAACTTTGATAGATTTAGTAAAGTATTTGGAGAGGGACGGCCACCTCTTTGTGCTATTTAACTACTTGCGGTGTGTCCTTGTGTAGGTGTATGATCTTTACTGACTCGTCATTCTAGGTGTCGATGCCTTGCCTTTGACAGAGTAAAATGTGGCATTACTGCTTTAGTTTTCTTTACTGCCAGACACACCTTTTCTTTATCGTCTAACAATAGTACCAAAGGTTAACGTGATAACTCAGTTTCTAAAAATTCCTGTCTATTTTTTGCTGTGGTAGAGGTACAAAGAAATAACATGATCAGACCACACATAGGTTGAACCACTAATAAAAGTAACATAGTAAGATCATTTTTAAGGCTGAAAAAAGATGATCCAGAGGAAGCCCCCCCCCCCCTTTAGATAGAAGCAATTTCCGCATTTTAGGGGGGAAAATTCCTTCCCAAGTCTAGTATATCAATAAGAATAACTCCCTGGATCAGCAACCCTTCTCCAGAATTCCAGTAACTGTAACCTGTAATATTATTACACTCCACAAATACATCCAGGCCCCCTTTGAACTCTTTGTCACCATCACCACCTCCTCAGGCAGAGATATCCATAATCTCATTACTCTTACTGTAAAGAACCCTCTTCTATGTTTGTGTAGGAACCTTCTTTCCTCTAGACGCAGAGGATGACCCCTTGTCACAGTCCTGGGAATAAATAGATGATGTCAGTGTGACCCAGTGTTTTATCATTTAGTATGTACGGGTGACTTGCATTATCCCTTCCCATGTGCATAACCTTACATTTGTCAGTGTTAAACCTCATCTGCCACTTATCTGCCCAAACCTCCAATCTATCCAGATCCATCTGTAGCAGTATACTGTCCTCTTCAGTGTTAATTACTTTACACAGTTTAGTGTCATCTGCAAAAAATGATATTTTACTGTGCAAGCCTTCTACAAGATCATTAATAAATATATTGAAGAGAATAGGGCCCAATACTGACCCCTGTGGTATCCCACTAGTGACAGTGACCCCTCTAATAATTACCCCTGTGGTACCTCACTAATGACAGTGACCCATCCAATACTGACCCCTGTGGTACCCCACTAGTGACAATGACCCCTCTAATAACTACCCCTGTGGTACCTCACTAATGACAGTGACCCATCCAATACTGACCTCTGTGGTACCCCACTAGTGACAATGACCCTTCTAATAATTACCCCTGTGGTACCTCACTAATGACAGTGACCCATCCAATACTGACCTCTGTGGTACCCCACTAGTGACAATGACCCCTCTAATAATTACCCCTGTGGTACCTCACTAATGACAGTGACCCATCCAATACTGACCTCTGTGGTACCCCACTAGTGACAATGACTCCTCTAATAATTACCCCTGTGGTACCCCTCTAGTGACAGTGGCCCCTTTAATACTGTAACTGCCCTCTGTTTTCTATCACTCAGCCAGTTACTTACCCACATACACACATTTTTCCCCAGTCCAAGCATTCTCATTTTATATACTAACCTTTTTATTCAGCACAGTGACAAATGCTTTGAAGTAAAGATATATGACATCCATTGACTCACCCTGAGTCAGTCTAGAACTTACCCTTTCATAGAAACTGATTTGATTACTTTGACAGGACTGATCCCTTATAAACCCATGCTGATATGGCTTTATACACTTATTGTCATTGAGATTCTCTAGAATAGCATCTCTTAGAAACCCTTCAGTTTACCAAAAATAGATGTTAAACTTATAGGTTTATAATGTTTGGACTTTTTGACTCTTATTTGATTATTAGTACCACATTTACTATGTGCCAGTCTTGTGGAACAGACCCTATCAGTCCTTAAATATTAGAAGTAATTGTCTGACTATTACAGTTCTCAATTCCCTTAGGATACATGGGTGTATGGCAACTGGACCAGGTGATTTGCCTATTTTTCTTTTAAAGCTGCCTCTGCACGTCTTTCTGGGTCAGACAGGCCACATTTACTTTGTCACTCTACATTTCAGTGAATACAGTACAGAAAATATATATTAAATAAATTCTCTTTCTCCTTATCGCCCTCTACAACTCCTCAATGATTACCTTTGAAAAGGCCAACTCTTTCAGGTTTAACCTTTTTACCATGTATATGAAATTCACCCGGCGACGTCCACATGGTGCACATGCATCAAATGCAAGACTTCAGAGTCAGGTGTGAGTACATCTTCACTGCCTAGCCCTGTCAGTCAAAGTAGTGGGGACACGGCCTTGAAGAAAATGAGCAAAGCATCTGGACACAATGAGGTGCAAAGGCAATTGGAGCTAATTTGCATATCATTAGGAGGCTGTTTTCATCAAATTGGGAAAAAATGGGATTAAGATGGGAGCAAGAGCATTAGAATGTGTTGACAATGGCACATCTACCACGTGAGAATGATTTATTTATTGCTTGTTTTACATTTTAATTTATAGGCATTGTTTTTTTTTCCCTGTCCTTAATGCTTTCACTTCCTTAAGAATGTAACAATGAGAATTTAGGATGTTTTTAAAAATATCCCATTCAGTGTCCACACTCTCATTTTTGACAACATTGTCCCAGTTAAAGAGGTTAATTTAAAGGCTATGAAAACCTTAGCTTGTTTAGTTTGCAAAATTTAGCAACTTTTCTAATTTGCCTTTATTCAACATTTCCCACTGTTTTGCTTCTGAAGAGAGTAAGTTCTTCACCTAGGTGCTCTTGCCGTTGAATCGGATGTAAGTCCATCAGAGCTCCTGCCTCTGACAGTTCTTTCTGCTCTTTCCTTCACTTCTGTTAGTGTTAGGCCCCCTTCACACGGGCGTCGTGGGTGAGGGACGGATGCAATGCAGGTGCGTTCAGGGAAAATTTGTGAGTAGGCACTCAATTTCAGTCAGTGTTGACTGCGATTGTGTTCCGTTGTTCAGTTTTTCTCTGCGCGAGTGCAATGCGTTTTGCACGCGCGTGAGAAAAAACTGAATGTGGTACCCAGACCCGAACCTGGACTTCTTCACTGAAGTTCGGGTTTGGGTTAGGTGTTCTGTAGATTTTATTATTTTCCATTATAACATGATTATAATGGAAAATAATAGCATTCTTTAATACAGAATGCTAAGTATAATGTCACTTGAGGGTTAAAAAATAATAAAATTATTACTCACCTCATCCACTTGATCACGCAGCCAGGATCCTCTTCTTTGTTCTCCTTGAAGGACCTGCAAAAAGACCTTCGCTGACGTCATCGCGCTCCCCATGTGGTGAGCGCGGTGACGTCAGCGCAGGTCCTGCTGAATGAAGATAGAAGGACCTTCTATCTTCATTCAGGAGGACCTGCACTGACGTCACTGCGCTCATCACTTATAGAAGATGCTGCGATTTTCACGCAACGCACAAGTGATGCGTGAAAAACATCGCTCATGTACACAGCCCTATTGAAATGAATGGGTCAGGAGATTCAGTGCGGGTGCAATGCGTTCACCTCACGCATTACACCTGCGCGGAATACTCGTCCGTGTGAAAGGGGCCTTAGAGATAGCAATAGGAGGTGGTATAGGTACACTTCTCTCGTGCGGAACGAAAGCACGGAATGGAACCCTACGTGGAGTTTCGTCCCGTACTTCCGTTCCGCAAAAAGATAGAACATGTGTAAGGCCGATTCATTGGCCTGTATTTGTGGGAGGGGCTTGGATGCCTACTTCAACGGCCAGTGCCCTCCCACAAATCGTACGACGTGCAGAGTTTTGCAGGAAGCGTGCGCTCGTACCTGGCATCTTTGTCTTCAGCAGGCAGGTGAGTGGAGTCCGGTCGGCTGGCCCCTAGGTGAGTGGGGCTATGCTCCGGACCGCGTCGCTTCTTTTCCTCCAGGCTGGGGGCGGACCGCACGGAGGCCAGGCTCCCTCATGCACCATGTCTGTGCGTCATTCAGGGGGAAGGGGGGCGGCGGCGGAGCCGCGGCGGTATCTGCGCCCCCCTCCTCCCCCCGTCCACACAGGGATCCCGAACACTGCCCTCCTCCGGCGGGGGGGCGGAGCCACGGCGGGGGGGGCGGAGCCACGACGGTGACGAGCTCCCCTCCTCCCCTCCACACTGGGCTCCCGAACAGTGCCTTCCTCCGGCGGGGGGGCGGAGCCTCGGCGGGGGGGCGGAGCTACGATGATGCCGAGCTCCCCTCCTCCCGTCCACACAGGGTTCACTGCCCTCCTCCGGCGGGGGGCGGAGCCTCGGCGGGGGGGCGGAGCTACGATGATGCCGAGCTCCCCTCCTCCCGTCCACACAGGGTTCCCTAACACTGCCCTCCTCCGGCGGAGGGGAGGAGCCACGGCGGGGGGCGGGGCCACGACGGTGGCGGCGCTCCCCTCCTTCCCCGCTTACAGGTCCACCACGTTCCACTTCACCAGCGGGGGGCGGGACACTCGATGGAGCAGGGGCCCCCCCCCCCCACCCCTCCGATCTGGCCAGCGTCGCACTACCTCCCCACGTGGTGGGCGGGCTCAGCCGGCGGTGGGTCGGCCCCCAGATGAGGGGGGGCGCCCCCGCACTGAGCGCCCTGCCAGGGAGCGAGTGCGGCGCCACGGGGCCACAGTTTATCCGGATAAGGGGGGGGGCTGGGTCACATGAGGCCTCCCCCCTGTCCCGGCTCCTAGATGCCAGGGGGCTGCGCCGTTTCCCCACGTGGTGGGTGTGCCCAGCCGGCGGCGGGTCGGCCCCTCGAGCAAGGGGGGCACCCCTGCACTGGGCACCCTGCCAGGGAGCGGCGTGACCCCCCACGCGGCTCGTCTCAACCGGTGAAGGGTGGGGGCCGGCTCATATAAGGCCCCCCCCTGTCCCGGCTCCTAAATGCCAGGGGGCTGCGCCGTTTCCCCACGTGGTGGGTGTGCCCAGCCGGCGGCGGGTCGGCCCCTCGAGCAAGGGGGGCACCCCTGCACTGGGCACCCTGCCAGGGAACGGCGTGACCCCCCACGCGGCAACATTCATTTGACCGATGTGGCGGGGCCCGCGTTGATTCAGGGGCCCCCCCGCACCGGTTTAGGCCAGAGGGCTACGCTACTCCCCACGCGGTAGAAGTGCTCAGCCGGCAGGTGGGCAGGCCCTGAGCGACGGAGGGCACCCCCCGCACTGGGCACTCTGCCAGGGAGCCGCGCAGCCCTCCACGTGGCTCACGTTCTGTGTTGGCGTGGGGCAGGGGCCAGTGCGCTAGAGGGTCCCCCCATTCCGGCCACGGTGCCAGGGAGCTCCGCGCTCCCCACGCGGTTATCGTGGTGGAATGCGGGGGGCGCATTGGCCATGCTCTGCGTTTTCACTAAAGTCTGGCACGGGCCGCCGTGCCACCTAGATAGGCAGGGATCCGTGACAACGCCGGAACGGTCGTGGGGGGTACATCTTAGCCAGTGACTAACCCCTTCTACCGGTCACCTGCAGCTTACAGCTCATGTCCAATCATTCCATGTTTTACCTGCACGGTTCCGCATGGCAGGCACGATCCACAGTTGACACCTTCATTGTTTGCTTCCAGGGTCCAAGTTGTCTTGATCTCATTACGTAATTGTGGCTTATCGGTAAGGTAGTAGGGGTTCACGTGGGGGAGGGGAAAGGAAGTGCCCATCAGTGGGTTATGTGTCTCACGCATTGTCTCACGTCCAGGTTGTGCTGTTTCACGAACTTTCTGTGGTGGTCAGTGTAGATTTCTGAGTAGGTAAGTAGATCATTTCCCCCGTATTGTATTTCCGGGTGGCGGTTCCTGGCCACTCCCTCACGGTTCCTTTTGTGTCAGTGTGCATAGCTACACGGGGGCAGTACACCTTTCCCTGCTTTGCGTGCAGTTTCACGGATACTGGTGGTCGTCCAGTTTAGCCGGTCACTTATGTTACTGTTTCCACAGCTGTGATGTCACACGCATCAGACATCATCGAGGCGTCCGTGGACGAAAACGCAGCAGGAATGTCTGAGGGGGGCAGTATTCCGTCCCTACGTGCATGGACCATTCCCAAGCTCATGTCGGAGCTAACGAAGAAGGGCGTCCCTTTCCCGGCTTCCGCCAGGAAGGCAGAGTTGTATCGACTGTGGAAAGACTCTTTAGTGCCCAGTAGTGACGATCCCCCTATGGCCACGGTGCAGACGTCACTCGCGCAGTTGCACGTCATGTTGAACAGTCTGACTTCGGCGGTCACCTCGATACAGGCTAGGTTGGAATTAATCGAGTCTCACGTCCCGGTCGTTCCGATTTCTGCCCCTGAGGTCCCGGTCGTTGCCACCTCTGCCGTAGGGGATACCCGTTCTGTCCAGGCCATCCCCAACGTGGCTCCATCTCATTTCGTGCCAATCAGCATCAGGAAAGACATCCTTGAGGGTAGGGATGTTAACCTCGCTTCATTGCTGACAGCCTCCAGAGACTTGTCTGACAACAAAGTCATAGCTTGCGGGGAAGTCTCGGTGGTGCTGAGAGGCCGTGACCACAGGCTTAACCGCAAGCTAACCATCCCAGAATTTGTCATGGCGTTCAGCCTTTTAGGGATGTTATATGTTCTGCCAGGCCGGACAGGAGGGAGGAACTCGATCTGTACCTCTTTCGGGTTACAGAGTTGGGTTACAAGTATGGAGGAAATTCGTTTTACGACTATCATTGTTCGTTTTGGCCAAAGCAGCAGCTGCGCTTTCCCAGTTCCAACATGTGACAGATTGGTCCAACTTAGACACAGAACTGTTCTGCAGGCACTTTGCTGGCCTGAAAGCTCCCTCCTGTTCCGCCTGTCAGTCCTTCTTCCACTCGGTAGAGTGGTGTCACTAGTCAGCCGCCAGTACCTCATCGTACCCGTCCAGCTCTACAGCTGGACCACTCGATGTTTTCAGACCCCCCCAGCTCCGTGGACAAGCTAGGTCGGCCCATTGTTCAGCTAGGTAGGGCTCAGATCTGCCGAGAAAGTTGAGGGCCCGTCCACAGTTATCACCTTTCTGGGCATTGAACCAGACTCACAAGACATGTTAGCCAGGTTACCTTCGGACAAATTGATGAGGATCAGAGAAGTCATCCACAGGTTTGCAGTCACGACCGTGGTCACTAAGGCCGATTTGCAGTCACTACTGGGCATGTCAAATTTTGCCATGCGCATCATTCCGCAGGGCAGGGCGTTCATATCCCGCCTGTTGGCGCTCCTGGCCACGGCCCGGAGCAGGACAGCCCAGTGTGTCTGGATAGTCAGGCCTTAGCTGATCTCCACATGTGGGATCAATTTCTTTGTCAATGGAATGGGGTGTCCTTGTTCAGTCCCGAGTTGTCGTGTAATTCTCCTGTAGTATTTTCAGATGCGGCCGCAAGCTCAGGTTTGGCCGCTATTTTTGGCACCCACTGGGTCGCGGGCGAATGGCCTGCCGAGGTGAGACAGATCCCAGGTTTCCTCCACTCCTCGGTACTGTTCGAACTGTACCCCATTGTGGTAGCTGCCTACATATGGGGCAATCGTTGGGTAAATCAGTCTGTTCTGTTTGTGTCTGACAATGCAGCAGTGGTAGACATTGTAAACAGTGGGTCGTCTAGATCATCCCATGTTATGTGTCTCTTGAGACGACTAGTACTACTCTCCCTACATCACCACTTCCATGTCCATAGCGCGCATGTGCCAGGTTCACAAAACGTGGCTGCCGATGCCTTATCAAGGGCTAATTTCTCCCTTTTCTTACAGGTCATGCCAGAGGCAGATGTAGTGGGCGCTACCGTCCCTCCTCACGAATCCTTAATCCTAGCGTGACTAGTCACCTAGAGACGGCCCACGCCTTGATTTCCAAGTCCCTTTCCCCCAACACCACCAGGGCATATACCACCGGGTGGAAGGCGTTTTGCAAGTTTCAGGGGGAATGTCCTCAGGAGGAATCTAGTTGTAGAATACATCCTGGCGTTCATTGGCTACTGCCACTCAGAACTAAAAAACTCTCTCCTAACACCGTGAGATCATACCTGTCGGGAGTGCAACATTTCTTCTCCATCAATCATCCCGAACGGACATCGGTGTTCTCCATGCATGCTGTCAAAGCCGCACTCGAGGGTTTGAGCAAATGCGGGCCCCAGGGCCAAGTACGTAGGCAGGCTGTCACAGGGCTCCTTTTCGTAGACTTTATGACGTTCTGGATAGGAATCCTTTTGGGGTTCTACCCAACCTGGTGCTCAAATCCGCCATCTATCTAGCTTTATGGCTTCTTGAGGCCTGGGGAGTTCACTTGTTCTCCTGGCAGCAGCAGGTTCTCACAGTCGACCAGCTGGTCCAAAACGCCGAAGGTTACGTGCTGCTGCTGAGGACGTCCAAAACCTCACAGGTGGGGCCCCCAGTACCGGTGTCTTATTTCCCGCGTCTCATCAATGGTGCCCTGTCACAGTTCTGTCAACTACTATCAGCCTTGTCAGGGTCCGGGCCAGATAGTCCATTATTGCCCTTTGGGGTGGCGTCACTCACCACCCATCAGTTCGTGTCCCACGTACGCTCCCTGGTGGCCAGCTTGGGCGGCGACGCCACCGCGATCTCGGGACATTCGTTCCGCATAGGTGCTGCGTCCGCGGCTTCCAAGAATCAGGTGCTAGCGCATGTCATTCAGAAATTAGGGCGTTGGCGCTCCACGTGTTTTAGCCGCTACTTACCTCACCCGAAACTGAGATGTCAATAGCTTTCAGAGTCTGGTTTGTAATCACGTTGTAATAAAGTACTCCTGCCTACCGGTATGTCTTTTGCCCTCTTTCAGGCGTCCCTCCACGACGCGGTTACGGCACAACTCTGACCGCTTTAGAGTAGGGCATTCCAGGTAGATCTCGGTACGTTCCTGGTTGCCACGACCACAAGTGTAAGGCCGATTCATTGGCCTGTATTTGTGGGAGGGGCTTGGATGCCTACTTCAACGGCCAGTGCCCTCCCACAAATCGTACGACGTGCAGAGTTTCCCCTCCCACCCACCCTTTTCACCTGTTACTCTCAAAGGGGATGCCCTCTTTCAGGCGTCCCTCCACGACGCGGTTACGGCACAACTCTGACCGCTTTAGAGTAGGGCATTCCAGGTAGATCTCGGTACGTTCCTGGTTGCCACGACCACAAGTCCTATCTTTTTGCGGAACAGCCGGATTGCGGACCTATTAAAGTGAATGGGTCCGCGTTCGGCTGCGGCTGCCCCACGGTCGGTGTTCATGTATTGCGGATCACATTTTGCGGGCTGCAACGTTCGTGTGCAGGAGGCCTTAAGAATCAGCAATGGAACAAGCTCACCAGTAGCATTTCCTGACATGTCACCGCCACATATCATAGCTTCTTTTAAGGTAGCTCTTGGATAACATCTAAAAATATATCTATTCTAGCTTTTGTATTTGTGTTGGCCTGTTTTTATGAATTCTTTTTTAACCCCTTTATAACCAGGCCTGAAAAGGCCTTAATGACCAGCAAAAATTTTAGGTTTTTTTCCTCTCTGCATTTCAGCAGCCATAACTTTTTTATTTTTTCATTGATGTGGCAGTCTGAAGCCTTGTTTTATGCTGTAAAAATGGTATTTATTTTTTGGCGTTGTTTGGAAGTGCATTAAATTACAGTGTCATTTATATCTTTTTTTGCTGCAGAAATATAGATTACAAAAATAATTTTTGTCGCTTTTTAAATTGATGTTTTACGCCATTGATGTTTCACACAAAATAAACTGATAATTTAATTTTTGGAGTTATTATGGTTGTGTGGATACCTACCTAAATGTAAATTTTTAGAAATTTCTATTTATTCTGTGCAGAATGAAATGTATTTTAGGCCTCTTTCACACTTGCGTTGTCCGGATCCGGCGTGTACTCCACTTGCCGGAATTACACGCCGGATCCGGAAAAACACAAGTGTACTGAAAGCATTTGAAGACGGATCCGTCTTCAAAATGCTTTCAGTGTTACTATGGCACCCAGGACGCTATTAAAGTCCTGGTTGCCATAGTAGTAGTGGGGAGCGGGGGAGCAGCATACTTACCATCCGTGCGGCTCCCGGGGCGCTCCAGAATGACGTCAGAGCGCCCCAGGCGCATGGATGACGTGTACATGCGATCACGTGATCCATGCGCTTGGGGCGCCCTGACGTCACTCTGGAGCGCCCCGGGAGCCGCACGGATGGTAAGTATGCTGCTCCCCACTACACTTTACCATGGCTGCCAGGACTTTAGCGTCCCGGCAGCCATGGTAACCATTGAGAAAAAGCTAAACGTCGCATCCGGCAATGCGCCGAAACGACGTTTAGCTTAAGGCCGGATCCGGATCAATGCCTTTCAATGGGCATTAATTCCGGATCCGGCCTTGCGGCAAGTGTTCCGGATTTTTGGCCGGAGCAAAAAGCGCAGCATGCTGCGCTATTTGCTGCGGCCAAAAAACGTTCCGTTCCGGAACGGAAGACATCCTGATGCATCCTGAAGGACGGACTGTCCATTCAGAATGCATTAGGAAAATCCTGATCAGTATTCTTCCGGCATAGAGCCCCGACGACGGAACTCTATGCCGGAAGACTATAACGCAGGTGTGAAAGAGCCCTTACACTAAATAATGGGAATATTTTTGGGGGGAGAGTTATATTTTTATTTTTTTAATTACATTATTTATATTTTTTAAAAAGTAAAATCCCATTAAGGGACTACTATTTTATAACTTTATTTCAGACTTCTAATGTATGCTCCTGTATGCTAATACATCTTGCTCTATGTCAGTATGACACAGGTTGCTGTTAGGGCACGCTGTGGTTGCCCTAACAGCAGGATTGCTGCACAAACAGCCCTGGGGTCCTTAATAGGCCCTCAGGGCTGACTGTAGATTGCTCCCCCAGTCTCTGGGTTGCTCAGATTTTCACAGTGAGCCAATTGCAGTCTACTTTAATCATTAAACGGTATGGACCACAGAATGATTAAAGGGTTAACAGCTGGTATTGGAGCCTCTCCCATCCCCGGCTTATGAAGCGGAGCCTGTGCTAGGAACCCAGGCTGTTACTAACAGCTGGTTCTTAGCACTGGAGCTCTCTGGCGACCTTTAACCCCCCCCCCCTCAGCTGCAGCGATGCCAAAAGATGTCGCTGTAGACTGAGGACCTTCACCTCTTACTGTCAAACACTGGGCAATCATTAAAGGGTTAAATAATAATTTAGCCATTCTTTATTCACATTACACAATCTGCATGCTCCCATGTCTAAGGATGCATTAGAGGAGAACGAAGTGGAAAATACAGATGATGTTGAAGAGCAATTCCTCTCTACAGTCTGTACTATGATTGTGGAAAGGACACTGTGTTCCAAAAAGGAGGACATTTGATCTGGTCACCATTTTGTCATTTATCTTCCTCCATACAAGGCATAGCCACAAGGCTTCATCGACTGCACCTTACAAATTAGAGTGCACTAAATACAGCCGTGTGGTTCCACTAGGTCAGACAGCCAAGAAATACCAAATTAAGATGAAGGGATCAAAAAGTTGAGGAGCCATGGCACCTACTGACCTGTTCTTAAAACCAGCTAGTGATATTCTTAGTTTTGGTCATCTTTTTATGACTGTAGATTTTTATATTCTATTATTTTTACATGATTATGGGGGCATCCATTTTGCCTGGGCTGAGATTGATTCAGACCTATGGTTTTCACCAGACTGGTTATGCTCATTCATGTATGAGAAAGTGTGGTGAGCATGCTCTGTGACCCGTGCAAAGGTCATTGTGCAAGGAGGGAAGGAGGTAAGCTGTGACAGGGGAGGTGACATCTCCTCTTTAAAAGAGTCTGTCCCAAGGCCCATTGTTGAATCCGTTCCCTGTAGAGTCCTCTTTGACCAGTTATGTTTGTTTTTTGCCTTGGTTTGGCAGTCCTCTTGAAATTTTTTGGCTTGGTTAATCAATACGTAAGACAATCTATATATATATGAAGTCCAAGCGACATCCCAGGTCTGCAAGCGATACCCAGGTAACGAAGTAAGGAAGAGAGCAGAAAAAGAATGCATTGAGCCAAGCCATGTTAGGGTCCATTCACACGTCCGCAAAATGGGTTTGCGGAACAGGTGCGGACCCATTCATTTTCAATGGGGCCGGAATGTGCTGTCCGCATCTGCATTTGCCGATCCGCACTTCTGTTCCGCAAAAAAATAGAACATGTCCTATTCTTCTCCGCAATTGTGGACATGAAAAGGCATTGTCTATGAGAGTGCTGGCGATGTGCGGTCCGCAAAATGCGGAACGCACATTGCCGGTGTCCGTGTTTTGCGGATCCGCAAAACACATACGGACGTGTGAATGGACCTTTAAAAGGGTTTTTCTGTGTAGAAAACCCATCTTCAAATCTATGCAGAGTAGACAGAACATTTCTTGCTCTGGAGGACGCGGCATGTCTGTACATTACATGGACAGGTGATTGATTTGAATGGAAACTGCATAATACTTAATTCTCCTTGTGGTGGCGCTGCAGGGTACGTGAACACTTACAGCATTCCTAATATATTGCAGCTGATAGCTGGGAGTCCTAGCAGCATAACCCCCTGTAGTCACTTTAACAAAAAATATGGTGCAAACCAGACAACATCCTCCATAATAAATACAGGGGTCATGCTAACTTCTATATAAAACTCAGTTAAAGGGGCTCTCCACATTGGGCAATCCCCACTTGTTAGAAGGATCCTTTAATAATAAGATAATCTTAAAGTGTCTCCCTGCTAGGACCCTCATCTGTAATCTATAGATTAACCTGGAAGTAAGTGTTCAATTCCCCTGCAGCGCCACCAGAGGGGTACTGAAGCATTACAGAGTGTCCATTTAAATCAAGGGGTCGTGTGTGTAATGAAGGACAGGACAGGTCCTCCAAAGCAGGAGACACTGTTGTAAACACTCTCCTGAACAGAGGACCCCCCTGACAACTTGGAATTATTTAATAAGATATGTGAAAATAGCTCTTCTACACTGGACAACCACTTCAAGCTCATATGTTGGTGTATGCCTTGTAGAGTATGTACTGTAAGGTCATAGGTACTGTGAATATTTAGGGTGACTTCAGACTACATTGAAGGTGTACAAATTCGCTATTCTATACAGGAAAAAAGGCCAAATGGAGACCAAAAGGACACTATTTGGAACCTTATTTGGCAAGTACTCGTTTCCATTAAATGACAAATGTTTGAAAAAAGTAATAACAAAAAACAAAACAATTGCTTCTTTCTTCTGTAATGTCTGTAATACAAGAATGAACTCAATAAGAGAAAAATGCTCTGAAGGTTCTCACAGGCTGAATCTTTACCACCTTCAAGGTTCTGTGTGACGGTTCCCGAATATTATTTTTCATCCTTCATACAATGTTTGCACTGAGGGTGGAACACAGGGGTTGTTTAGTGTCTGGTGAAACATTTACTAGAAGCAATCGACCGTGAGTTTGAAGGGCATTCCATTACCAGACGTGTTCTCTGAAGTAACAGGGTCAGAGGGACAATCATGTTAGAAAAAAACAGACCAAGGAAAGACACGTAGCTGGTGCAACATATTTCATTACGTTATCGAGTGGATGTTCTGGTGACATATCATTTGCGTCCTTTAACTTGGAGCCAGTGTATATAACATTGGCGCTGTGTCCTGAGAGCGTATTGCTAATAGTATATTATGATAGCCCATCTGCAGAGCAGAACTTCTTGCAGAAGTTTCCTGGTCTATGTAGCACTCAGTCCTCAATCTACAAGAACTGCGCCAATGTTTTATGCCGTGACTCCACACTTGACGCTGTCAAAATTTATTTTACGTTTAGTATACTCACAGTATATACGTTATCTTGCAGATTAGGTACATTTACACAGAGATCAAATGATATATACCAAACTTTAATAAAGTCTAAGGAGGGTATGAAATATACCCAACTTTTATAAAGCCGCCTTAGTTCCCTCACACAGTAGAAAACTCTTTTAGTGCCCCCCTTGCAGTATTGCTGCCCTCTTAATGTCCCTCTTCCAGTAGTGGAGCCCCTTAAAAGGGTTTTCTTAAATTTTAATACAGATGACCTATACTCTGACCTAGCCTCCTGACAATCGCCTGCTCATCAGTGAATGAGAAAGCTGCATTCACATTCAGCGATCTCCTCCACAGTATGGGGAGGAGCTATCACTAATACCATCGTTTGTCCCCATAAGATCTGCTGCCGGCAAACAATGATTTAGGTGTCCACAAGAACTATCCCAGCAGCAGGCACAATGTGGTGACATCATCACACCTACTTAGTTGAGCAGTAGAACGCACAGGCCGAGGGATCCCCAGACTCTGCACTGTACTCTACAGCTCAGCAAGTGCGATTATACCACCCCATCTTACCTGCTGCTGGGGAGAGCACAGGCAGGAGAATGACGGAGCAGCTGACTGCTCCCTGCTCCACCATTGTAATCAACTGTATCTGCATCCTCAGGATGCAGATAGAGTTGAAATTAGGACATGCCTCAGTCACCGCAGGACAGCCGCTGAAATCCAGGATTGTCTTGATTTGAGACGGTTGAGACACATGAATGATAACATAAACACCGACACAGTTCACTCCCTTGGGAGGCGATTCAGGGCCTAAAAACATAACAGCTTTTGTTCAGCCAACCCCTAATGCCCATATACAGGCCAACATATATTTATATTTCTCCTGACCCCCCCATATACAGACCGACACATATTTGTCCTGACCCTCTTATATACAGACCAACATATATTTCTCCCAACCAGCCCATATACAGACCAAGATATCTTCCTCCCAACTCCCCCCCCCCCCCATATACAGACCAACATAAAGTTGCAAGAAAAAGTATGTGAACCCTTTGGAATGATCTGGATTTCTGCACCAATTGGTCATAAAATGTGATCTGATCTTCATCTAAGTCACAATAGACAATCACAGTCTGCTTAAACTAATAACACACAAAGAATTAAATGTTACCATGTTTTTATTGAACACACCATGTAAACATTCACAGTGCAGGTGGAAAAAGTATGTGAACCCTTGGATTTAATAACTGGTTGAACCTCCTTTGGCAGCAATAACTTCAACCAAACATTTCCTGTAGTTGCAGATCAGACGTGCACAACGGTCAGGAGTAATTCTTGACCATTCTTCTTTACAGAACTGTTTCAGTTCAGCAATATTCTTGGGATGTCTGGTGTGAATCGCTTTCTTGAGGTCTTGCCACAGCATCTCAATCGGGTTGAGGTCAGGACTCTGACTGGGCCACTCCAGAAGGTGTATTTTCTTCTGTTTAAGCCATTCTGTTGTTGATTTACTTCTATGCTTTGGGTTGTTGTCCTGTTGCAGCATCTATCTTCTGTTGAGCTTCAGCTGGTGGACAGATGGCCTTAAGTTCTCCTGCAAAATGTCTTGATAAACTTGGGAATTCATTTTTCCTTCGATGATAGTAATCCGTCCAGGCCCTGACGCAGCAAAGCAGC